>NW_023614789.1:300000-502500 GCF_013339695.2 Rhipicephalus sanguineus
CATGGATGTTTTGGAGACCCCTTGTGGACTGGTGGAAGTGATGAGGGACCCCTTGCAGTGAGAAGTAAGGGGGGGGGGTGAGGGCTTATAAATTAGCACAACATGCAGCGTGAAATAGGTGCCTTGCGTTTCTCCGTGGCAAAGAATGGTCAAACTAAAGTGCCACGCCAATTCAATCTCAACAGCTTGTCACTAAGTTGTGCGATCTGCCGCCACATTTCAGCTGTTTCTCACTACGCTTTCTCTTCAAATATGCAAGCCTGGAAAAGCACATGTGGTAGAAAATTGCAGTAAAAGCTTTACAGCCATCTCATGGAAAGCATAAGTCAGCTCCGCCGCAATGCATAACCGTTATGCGGTGAAGCAAAACAAAAAATAGTGGGGGCCGCTGTCATTGGACATATTGTTTCTTCAAAAAAGGCGTATTTTCTTTTTTGTTCGAAGATGCGTTTCGTGGACCCCCAGAAATGGCTTCGCTGACCCCCCCCCCTTTTGAGAACCACTGCATGCTACATAATGCTTGCATTGCTAGATGGGTTTAACCGATGATTCTTGCAAAACATCGTGCAAATAAGCGACAGGCAGTAAACGGAAACAGATCAACTGTGATCGAACATTGATGGGTTGATCATTTATCAATGGTCGCATAATTTGTAGATTTGAATCAACTACAGGTACACGAGGTAGTAGGAGTGCACATGGCACCCACTTTTTTCAGTTTTTATTTATCTGCTGCACTCATGTTCGTGCTATGTGTAATCATGAATCACGAAAAAGTCAAGTTGTGTCGTGCGTGACAAAAATATCCTAATTAAAATGACACCTTATTTTCTGAAGAACAGCTGTTTCACTGAGGCATACAATAATGCCTTTTTTTTTTAATAGGTACTGCACAATCTCTTCAGGAGTAGTGCCAACTACACGCGGACGTTCGCAATACAGAGGCGCAACAGTATTATCTTTTATTTATTTTAAGGGAGACATGTCACTCGCGAATTAATGGACATCGTGCTTAACCTTGGTGGACGCCTTCGACATACATTTTAACGGCGGCGTGATACGGAAGAGTAAAGGTTACTTAGTAAAAGGTAGCCAGTCTCCGGGTATAAAAGCAATTAAATACTGACTATGACTAATTCAGAAGCACTGTATGTCGTGCTTCAGCGCGCGTAAGTGCTCATCACGCAAATATTCGTCTAACTGCTCAGAGGTGCCGCTGACCCTGCGTGCAGATCGCAACAGCACCTACACGCGCAATAAATGCACGCTTGTATAGGTGCACGCTAAAATACCCTTGGAACTCTGACATCGACGTATGTAACAAAAATATGCGACATATGATGGTCTTCGAACAGCTGAGAACGCACTGGCCGACACTTGCAGCTCGCGGCAAAAATAACCAAAACTGCTCCAACAGCACACGCTCGTAGAATACACATACGTGAGTTTCGCTATCTAAAGGTACTTTTCACGCCGGTATGAGCCAATTTTTGGGCGAGCGAGACATCCACGATGTATGGTGAACACACAAAAACACACGTTTATCATTCTCTTGCGGCACGACAAACGACGAACAGAAGTCGGAGCTGAAGGTGCTAACGGTGGCCTTCGTGAGTTCATGGCGCCGCGCTAACTATTTACGAACCGAATCCACGCGCAAAACACACGCCGGTGATGCAAAAAAAGAAGCAGCAAGCTTCCGTCTCGCGTTGCAAACCACTTGTAAATATATAAGGGCCGTGAAAAGTCAACGAAGCATGCGGTGGCTCTGGGGCGTAGTGATTAGAGTGTCTGCTTGCGGTGCTTGTGGTCATGAGTTCGATTCCTGTGTCGTGTGCGATTTGTATGTGTTGTCATATGTGCGTGTTTACATTGATGTCCATTTTCTAATTACCCCTAGAGATAAGCATACAGAAGTTATTCCGTGAAACGCTGTTAGAGTGCCAAAATTTTTCTTTTCGCAGCCGCTTTGTGTGCCGTAGCTGCCGCCACGTCAAGTTGCGCCAGCTATGGAGGATAAAAACACTAACCGACACATAATGTATGACCTTCGAGATTCCGGGATTGTCACTCGCTAAGCCTACATCGTTGATTATTTGAGTATGGCTCTCGAAAACGGTGCCGAATCGACACGAATACCTTGCTGTCGAAGCTTAAGGACGTGAACCTAAAGCAAATAAAAGCATCAGTTCGGCGATAACGAGCGACAGAGCGTGCGACGGCCACTTGAATAGATTCGAGGTGGGCGGCCTATCGCTTTCGGCGGCGCGGCCATGTTTACCGGGCGTGCGTATGCGCAGTTCACAACCCGGTATTTCCGGTGCAGAGCATTTTGCGTATTGCGGTGTGCCGGACAGACTAAAATCCTCTAATGTATGCGTTTCGGTTGCGAGCGCTCTACGTGTTTTGGTTGCGTGAATGTGTGCGCGTATGAATGTGCCATTTTCTGTGCTCGATTAATTTTATTTCAAAGCTGTTTCAACGTGATAGCTTTACCTCCCTCGAGGAGTGCTTTCACTCTATCGCAGACGGAGTACTGTACTCCATGAGGAGGCGATTGAATCACTCCCTGTCTAGAGGGAGTTGTTTCACCCCCAGAAAAGGGAGTGCCCAGCGGGACAAGCCAAACTCTCATAAAGGGGAGTGCCCCGACGCCCTTTGTTTTAAGAGTGTAGCATTACTGAGTATTTTTCATGTTCAGTTTTGTTTACTTCTAGACACTACGATGCTGTTATGGGGTGAAGAAGGTGCTGACAGCCGCTTACACGAATTAGAGGCAGAGAAGCAAGAGGCACGATAACGTCCATGTGTCGAATATACGTTGCATATTCACATAAATCATTTCCAGGCACTGCTTCTTTATTATTGATTTCAGTAGCTTGATATTAAACGACATGATTACAGGTTTTTTTTCTTATTCGGGTTTCAGCATTGTGTTCGTTCTTGTTAGGTCCTCCAGTGTGCGGTAAAACGTTGAAAGGGCCGCTGTTCGTGCAATTTATTCCACGCTGTCGGTGGCGATGGGCGTGGGTAAAGCTAGTCTAAGTAACGCTACTGCCTCACAGTGTAGTTTGTCTGGGGTGACTACTCGCATGCTTTGTACTATTATTGGCGCTGTTCGTCCTTTGATTTGCGAGGTTTTCGCATCACTGACTCCCATTTGGCTTTTGTTTTGTTTTGATTTCTTGATCATTCGTTCTTTTTTCTCTTTTTTGCGTGCCTGGTTTAAAAAGAGGAGTAAGCGGTGCACATTAAGATGACTCACAGCCGACATTTTGTACACGTCTCTCTCACCTGGCACTCAGTTATCACATAGCGCTTAGCAAACGTCAAGCCTCCCGTGGAAGCACTTGATCGAAAACAACGCCTGAGGCTGCGAGATTTACAGGCATTTTGCCTAAGGGCAAGGCGAAATCGTTCTGAATCGCATCTTAGAAACGCGAGCTACAGAAAGAGCGTTACTTTTGACTCAAAATGGCGTTTAGTATCACGGAAACTTCCTTCGGAGCACAACAGAGTGTTCGATTTAGTTCATTCTACAGCCTGCGCATGAACACCCTTAACACGGGCGCATGGTTGAACCATGCTGTAACGCGTGATCGGAATTTGTGGTAACAATACCATTGACTAAACAGGTGCTATAGTAACGTGTTTCAACTCTAATGCGTAATGGATATGACGTCATCTAGTCCGCTCACAAATTCCAGGCCAGTCAGCGCAAGGCTCAGCTGGTGCGTCAATTTATCGTGCATTCTGAAATCGAAGCTCAGCAATTTCCGAGACGGACTTTGAAAATAAACAAGCGAATGTGTGTCATACGACGAAAAAATAAATTATAGTGAAGTTTTTCACTTTGTGATCGCTGCTTACACGCAGACGTGTGGGTGCAAGCTGTCGCCTTCGGCGCGTTGCTCGTAGAATGTTTTAGAATTTCTCTGGCTGTAAGTGCTGCGCTTATTAGGCCAAGAAGTTCTTCTCCTTGGCGCGCCTAGCCTGCGCCTTTTGCCGGTCCTGTTGAGCACGTTCCCGGCAACGACCTCGATGTCGGTCGACTCGCACTCGGCCGGCCGCCACTTGCTTTGCTGCTCTGTCCCCTCGGCACGCAGACTCTCGATTTCCAGACGAAATTGGTACATCAAGGCGCAGACAAAATCCAAAGCAACTGTCAGGTGAGGTCAAACCAGCGCCTCCGCCATGGCCGGACTATAGGTGAGAGACGCGACGCTTGTAGTCCGCCGATGCCTCCTCCCCCGCGTTTTCGCGCGCTCATCCACACCTTCATTGGTGCGCGTTCTTCCTCTTCAGCTCCAGGCCCCTTCTCCTCCGGCGTTCGCCTCCCTCGCGGCCTCCAACATAATCTCACCACTTTCGCAGGCAGGGCATTACGTATCGGCGTAAGAAACAAAATTCTAAGCCAGTTGCACCCCAAGTGAGAGCTGTGCGAACTGCGGAGCATTGATTCGCCTGTGTTTTCCTTGTGTTTATGTTGTGTTTATCTGCTCTTTTCTCTTCGCGTGATTGTGTGATATTTTCCATCTTTCTCTGTTCTTTCCTTGTGATTACCTGACTTGTGCGATAATCTATTTTCTGTTCCTTGGACTCATTTCTACTGTTTTTCTACTGTTTGCTGCTCCGAGCGCGGCACGTCCCACTTCCGGCGCTGGCGTTTTGCCTCCGCTTCTCTCTTCAGTGGATCTGTGTCTAACACCTGACGCTGGCGTCTCACTGTCGCTTCGTTGGCTCGGACAGACGAATTAGCTCTTCGGCGACGCCGGCGTTCACGGACAAGTGCGCGCTGGCGTTCCAAATATGCAGCTTGCTCGGCTTATGTTACCAAACCTGGGACCTGCGTGGCGCCAACGCGAGACATGGGAAGACGACAGGGCGGTCCCTTAAAGGGCCCCTCACCTGGCCACATAGCAAGTCTTAGTTAGACGCTGGAAGTTGTTGTGTGCCGAATGAAGAGCAGTATGCCGCAAGAATTTTTCAAATCGGGTCATTACGAGCTGAGAAAAAAAATTTGTAGCGGCGCGCAACCGTGATGCGAGGAGGCGAGTTTCAAACCCTTGCCACTCGCCCCGTGTAGCCTTCGCAAACCAAATCCCTTCCTGCCCTCTTCGGCAGCGGCGCCGAAGGATCACCTGACACATACGCATGAACACGCCATGCGCATGCATGATCACGTGCGCATGACGTGCCCGAGCCAGCCCGAGCACGCGAGCGGCGTTGCACGGCCGCTACCTTTTTTTATTGCGATAGCAATCATATGGACACTCTCGGCTGATTTTTGCCGTCGCCGTCGTCGTCATGCCCCGGACATGTATATGTAGTATATAAAATAAAAGCCACAAATAAAAATAATTCAGGAAAAAAAATTCCGAAGCGCTCGACCGGGATTTCGAACCTGCGACCCCTCGCTCCGCAGCTCGCTGCCTTAGACAATTACGCCGTGCCTCTTTTTTTTTTCTTTCATGGTATTTATTATATGCGGTTTTGAAATTATCACAAACGCTATGACGCAGTGATGCATTCACTTAACGACAATAATCGCACAAGCACTGCACAAGCATTCAAAGGCTTACATGCATATATACTGTGCAAGTCCAGAGAAACAGGAAAAGTTCTTCAAAGCTTGTTACACGCGGAGGCTGGTAAGCTGAACACCAGTCTGGTCTCAGTCTGGTCTCACGTCAAGTTCTTCGTAAATGTCCTTTACATGGAGAGCCATACGCATGAAATGCATACTTGAAGCAGTGGTTAGTTCTGCATTACGGTCTGCATGCGCGTTTTCCACAGACTGTGCAGTCCCATAAGGAAAAACATGTCAAAGGGCACTTCATCAAGAGACGTTGGGAGAAGGTAACGTATAGTATGTGAGTTAATGTTAAAATATTTTTGAACAGTTCGTTGAAGGATGTCCCAAAATAGAATGGCATCTTTGCAGCTAATAAAACAGTGTTCTACTGTCTCTGGTACATCGCAGAGACGACAGTTAACTGAAGAAACAAAAATACCCTTCCTCTGCAGCCATGATTTTACCGGCAGTGTATCAGTACGGAGTTTGTAAAGAAGGTTTTTGTATCAGGAGAAAGATACATTTTCCGAACTCGTTTTAGTACATCATGTCCTGGAAGGTCAGAATATAATGAGCGGTAAAGTGGAGGTGGAAAAAGCATGGATAACAAATCCTTGTAGAGTCTCTTGCGTGATACTGTGTATAGATATTCTATGGAAAACCGGACCTTGAGAAACCGAACAGCGATGAAACTTCCTGCATAAATCCCCACAAACACGGGCGTACAGAGAAATCTGAGGAAAATCAAGTCAGGTAAAGCATTAACAAACGTAATCTGCAAGAATGATCGAATAATTGGATGGGAACTGTCGCGAAAAAAGTAGAACCGCGAAACAATTTGCCATAGATATAAATGAACTAAACCCAACCCTCCCTCCTTAACTGGCCTGAATAGGTTGTCCCGTCTCATTGGTTCAAACGTCGAAGACCACACGAATGTTGCGAAAGTCCGATGAAAGCGCTGTATGTAAGATCGAGCGCAATGAATAAGTTGCAATACATAGTATAGCTTTGTGGCTAAAGATGTATTGCAAGCTTCAGCTCTCCCAAAGATGGAAAGGCGATGTGGAACATAAGTTTGGGCCTGTCGTTCAAGCTTAGGAACACGTTCTTTCCAGTATCGTGCACTGAATCTGTACGCATCTAGCGGCATCTAGAGGCGAAGCTCCTTATGCCGTGGGTCTGTCCATCCTCCGTTTGTAGGTTTGTTTGTAGTAGCCACCTCTAGTTCGCGAGAAGCGCGCGTTCTGGTATGCAGTAGAAGAAGACGACGACGTTGACGAGTGAGACTCTCGTGCGTGTTCGCCTGTGTGGCATTCTTTCTTCTTTACTGCGCGCGTTCTGGTATGCAGTAGAAGAAGAAGACGACGTTGACGAGTGACACTCTCGTGCGTGTTCGCCTGTGTGGCGTTCGTTCTTCTTTACTACGACTCGCGTTTTCAACGACACCCGAAGACAACATTTCAGAAGTAACGCGCCATGAGGCTCCCTCTTGGCACGCTTTCTCTTTAGCTCGGAGTCGCCAGATGGAAGACAAGGCTGCGCAACGGAGGGCACGGAAGGCGGCGGCAGCGCGTGCTCGCAGACAGAATCCTGAGGTGAGAGCCCGCGAGGCCGAAGCTGCACGTCGACGCCGCGAAGCAGATTCTGCCGTTCGAGCCCGCGAAGCCGAAGCTGCTCGACACGCTGCACGGCTGCGGCGAGAAGACCCCGCCGTTCGAGCCCGCGAGGCCGAAGCTGCTCGACAAGCTGCACGGCTGTGGTGAGAAGACCATCCGAAGGACGTGTATGACCTGGTATTTTCTAATTTCCAGTTGCAACCCGTACAAGAACCGCTAGTGTATTAGATACACGGAGACATGAAATTATATTCACATGGGCGCAGGGACAAAGAAGTAAAGAAGAAGTAAGAAGGACAAAGATTCGAAATATTAGCCTCAGGAATAAGTACCACAAAGAAGTGTATATATGTACACAAAGATATGTACACAAAGAAGTGCGTTTGCGCTGTAATTTCAGCCTCAGGAATGTGTACCACCTAGAGCCAAATGAAGTTTTATCTTAGTGACCAGAATCGACGCCCGCATGGAGCGCGAGCCGTGGCTTCACGTGCCACTGCCAAGCGCCGTCTTTATTTTCTCCTCTTGAGGTTGCGCGCTCTGCGGTTTCGTTTGCCGCCCAAAGGAAGGCGCTGAAGGGTCTTGCGAAAACGCGAGCGCAAGAGTCTGAGAGTGGATTGCGTTCTGCGCATGCGTTTTGGCGGCTAGCAAATTTCTTGGGTCTCCAATTCTAAAACTGTCTAGTGTTTCGCAGGAGTTGGGATGTGCGCCTTCGACCTGTACTTTGACATACAGGGCGTGGTGGACCGTGCTCGCACGATTATCTCCTGAGGGGGAGTTTTGTATGTCTTGTGCGCTGAAGCTATAGACCACACGAAGGTGACATTGCTCGCTGCAGCGGCCGCGTTTGCGAAAGGAGTGATCTGATAGCTAGAAGAGCCAAAGTGGGGTTAGTTGAAGTAACAACTGTGACAGTTCGCGCTCGTCCTATGTCCCCGTACCTTTGCGTCCTTTTCGTGCCTTCTTCTTTGTGTTTGAGCAGAACGCTGCATGTGTCGAGCTGTGATAGTTGTTAGTTCGCACTCGCCTTGTGTGTTTTCTTTTCCTGCGTCCTTTGTGCTTGAGCAGCGCGCAGCAAGTTTCTAGGCGCTTGCTGCTCTTCCTGTGACATTCCAATTTCTTGCTATCGCATTCATTGCTTCGCTCTTGAGACGAAACTGTTACTTTTTTACGTAGCGACCGTGGGCGTTGTGTCGGCGTTCTCTGTGGTGTACTGCCTGCTTCTGCGGGACGGGCATGAAAGTTGCGACAATTGTACGGGCACGAGAATAGCGGCATCAAGAGCCAGTGCCGCATGAACATTTATGTAGACGTGGGAGAATTAATGATCCTAATGAGTGCTCGAACGCTCCAGAACATTACTTTCGTTTCCCGGGATGGCGTCTGCTCGATGCGCCATCCGCAGGGACAGGAACGCATGCGAAACGGAGGCACATCAGTCCCGCATCTCGCTGCAATTCAAGGAAAAATGAAAAGACGCACACGTTCTCTTTGTCTGTCTCATTTTTTTTCTCTAGTTTTATTCATCTATTCAAGCAACAAATCACGCTAACTACACATGTCGTGTCAAATATCACAGTGTCACGTGCTACTGTTGGCGACGTCTGAGCACAGTCCACTACGTAGAGGACCGACGCCACAGTATACCGTCTACGGTATAGACTATTTTACGGACGGGTTTCGGTGCCGCCATGCTGGGCTGTTAACCTTGCCTTGTTTTATCTTGAACAACTAAGCGAACAGTGTTACGGTGAGCGTATACACATGAAAACTGTTGGGTTGGTCCATTCGGCGTTTTCTGACTTTATCAGTTCGCTTCAGGGGATACAAAAATAGAAAACATTGGTTTAACAGCCCATGATGGCGGCGCCCATATGCCTTACGTAACGTAGTCTATAGGGCCATTCCATCGTGTACGTCATCCCCGTTCTCTGGGCGCGCGCCCGCGAGAAGGGCAAGCAGTGCTCAGCTTGAAATTTGACCCACTTCCGCGGCGCGTAGCACTGCAAATTTTGGCAGACGTGATCGTGAGCGCCCAATGTATGCATTGCGCTCGTCAGCTCAAAATTGTCAAACCTGGTCTGGTGAGGGACCCTTTAAACTGCTGCGCAGTTAGCACCCGCGTCTTGGTCAATCCCCCGTACAGTGGGCATGAACCATTTCTTCGTGGCTCTGCGCGAAAGATGATAAAGGCGCCTGCGTGTTGGTCAATGCATCGGAAAGGAGTCTTCTCACAGGAAATGCTTTAGTGCCCTACAGGCAAGCAGAGCGTGCCTCACTGAAAAAAAAGTCAACGCGGATTTTACAGGGCGTTGAAAAGAAGGTGTGCGCAGTTCACAAATTACTGCTTCACATACCTTGTTCAAGGCTTTGTGTTAATGCGGTGTGCTGATTTTTTTCGTGATGAGCGTCGTTTCTAGATCCAGAGTTATTTTATTGGACGATTGAAAAAGATTTCTGGTTCACAACCAGGCACTCAAGCAAGCAAAAAGCACCTCTTATAGTGGGTGTGTGTCACAGTTTGATGACATCATCATAAATGCCGTATGTAAAAGGCACCAGTAGCGGTGACCAGACAGAGTAGGCAAGAAAGAACGAAGCGGGATAGGTCGCGTTCCATAGTCGGCAAGGATTGCCCAAACCTTACTTAAGAACATGTTTGGAGCTCCTCAAGTTGCAGGTGCGAGCATTTATTTTTTACCATTTTCTGTCTATAATCAACATGATTGTTACTTCATGCTTAAAAGAAGACGCTTTAGGCCTTTTGGGGCCTCGTTGTAAACGCTGTGTCCGCCACTTTTGGGCAGTGACATTCTGCTTATCAGGCAAACAAACGCATGCCGGTCAGAGAGACGAGCCGCGCCGAAGAGCGTTGCTAGCCACTTGAGTGCCGCGACCTGTGATCTCGATGAGACCGCACTACCCTCTTTCGCAACCTACGAGCTAGCGTATGAAACCAGCCACGCTCGCCATCATGCGCCTGAGAAATATCTCGACTCTTTTTCAATGGCTGACGATCCACAGCGGAATTATCAGCAGCGGTGATCGTAGGTGGCTTATTAAAAGTGTTTTGGGGGTTCCTATACAGCTTTCGAGAAAAGACGCTGCCTGACAAGTTTTATAATTTACTCAACACACGGATTTCGCTGGCGGCGTCGGTCGCGAGAAACCCGGTGCCGGCGAGGAATGTGGCGCTCAAGAGTGCGCCGGTCACTTGCGCATCTGTATGCGTTGTTTTCGAGTAATTGATGATCTGTGCGTGTCGGTGATCTGCCGTTTCTGATATGGCAGCCTGATCTGTTACCGAGGGGGCTTATCATTTCACGCTGCCGCATTTCTGTGCTGCCTGGACATGAACGCATGACCTTCGCTGTTGCCTGCAGCAACTGTGTACTGTTGCACTGCTAAAGCACGATCGAGGTCAGATTCCCGGCATGGAGGAAAAAAAGAGCTAGGAGGGACCACTTCGCAATGAGAAAGAAAGAAAGAAAGAAAGAAAGAAGAAAGAAGAAAGAAGAAAGAAAGAAAGAAAGAAAGAAAGAAAGAAAGAAAGAAAGAAAAAGCAAAAATGTAGCACGTAAGGCGCGCTGTCGCAAACCTTCGCTTCGCTATCGCGATTTTCGCGATAGGGCAAGGGCTCCTGAATTTTTGCAATGAAATTCGCTGGGCTTCACCAATCCCAGTGTTACTTTCTCGATTCTCACAACGCCTTTCATCCGAACTCGCGAAACAACTTTACTGTGTGGTTGAGTTAGTGCCTCGTATTTAGATGCCTATCTATTCCTGTAGCACGAGTGACAAACAGTGCCGCGTGCACTTTTTGCGGGTGTGAAAAAAAACAGAGCTCCTTCTGCGCCACTGCAGCCGACCAACAACGCGCTCTGCTAACTAGACTCAGCGTCTTGAATGATAATGTCTTACGGAGGAAAAGGTACCGGGACCCTGGCCTAGGATCTTGTACGCACAAGGCCACGAAGCCACTGTTGCAATTCTTGAAGGCTTCTGGACTGCACAAATGCTTGCGGTTTAACGAACATTCGTCTGCAGCTGTCCTGCCAATCAGACTTTCTGTTCATCTTGTTACGTTTCCTTATCTAATCTTCCCAATTTGTTTGTCTTTAAATGTAGGTAGCTAATCAGAAACGGCCTCGGTTAAGCACCCTGTTTTACAGCAGAGCATTATGGTCGAGGTTTGCCGCGTGCCGTAGACAGAAAATTATCATCATCAAGAACCAGCACGCGCTCAATCAGCGCTAAAGCACTCTGTACTGCAGAGAGTTAAAGAGAAGCTCAACGTGCGGCCCCGGTGTTTCTCACTGGTTTAATCCCGACGCTTAGTTCTCCCTCAACTATTGGTTACGGCTGTGCAGTAATCTTAATCGGTGTTTGCCTCCCGTGTGCTCCCTTGTTCGTTTTTAGTGGACCAGTGTGGTGAGCAGTGGGATTTGCCCAATTTCTGTGGCACATACGCGCTACGGGAGTTTTACGGCAGAGCTGTTATGGTCGAGGTTTGCCGCGTGTCGTAGACAGAAAAGTATCGTCATCGTGAACCGGCACGCACTCTCTTCGTCCTCCTCTTCTGCTTCGCTCCCAGAACACGTGCGCCCCGATTTGTCCGGCGTGGGATGCAATAACCCTGATGGGCGAGAGACCGAATACTGAGATAAAGAAATAAGGATAGGGAAGAGAGAAATTCTTGGCGAGAAATTCTTTCTTGGCGAGGCGGGACTCGAACCCGCGTCCCCAGGATCCGAAGGCGAGCATCGTAACCACTCGGCTATCCATGCACGTTAGCAGAGCATAGCATAGCCTTGTATGGTATAGTATATAACGGGAGTAGGAAATGGAAGTGAGGTGAGGAGAAGGGAGAACGAGTAGAGAGAGAGAGAGAGAAAGAAAGAAAAAGAAAAAGAAAGAAAGAAGAGAAAAGAAAGAAAAAAGAAGAAAGAAAGAAAGAAAGAAAGAAAGAAAGAAAGAAAGAAAGAAGAAAGAAGAAAGAAAGAAAGAAAGAAACAAACAAAGAAAGAAAGAAAGAAAGGAAGAAAGAAAGAAAGGAATATAGAAAGGCAAATAGAGAAATAGAAGAAATGGAAAGAAATGGAAGAAAGAGTGAAAAATATAGGAGGCGAGAGAACGACTACAGAGAGAGGACAAAGAAGAGAAGAGGAAAAAGAGAGAAAGGTCGAGAAGAAAGACGGAAAAAAAGTAGAAAGACAAAGAAAGAAACAAATAGAAAGACACAGACTCAAAAAGGAAGAAAAAAAAGATCAGAAAAGAGAGCAAACATAACCGTGCACAGTATAGCATAGCAAGGTGCGTGAAAGAGAACGGTGAGAGGGTAAAAGCCTCGCCAAGCCAGGACCAGCCTGGTGCCCCTCAGCCCTGCTGTGGCCCAGCCTTGCGCGACTTAGTGCAAACTGCGCTATTTTTTTAAACTCTTTGTCTCTTTCTCCAGGAGGTTGGTTCGCGACCCTTCATAAGAATTCCTTATGCCTAGAAAAGTTTCCGGCGGTAATGTTGACCTTTCAAGCTGAGGCTCAGACACGCACTGACACTCTCTGGTTTAATGCTGCCTGGAAAAAAAAAAGATTTCAGTGACCTATTTGGCATCACTGTCGAAATATTTTCACTGGTTTCGCTTCACTAATCTCTTCGGCGATCAGGCACATGTAGGTTACATCGTATAGGTATTCTTGAATTCTCTTCGATGGACCGTTATGACATCCAGCTGGTATCGCTGAATGTGCACGACGCTTGGTTAGAACCTTAGTTGCAGAGTGACGAAGGCACCGAGCACGATGGGCCTGTGTGGGGACTCCGATTGCTGGTATTGGCGAAACATCACAACGCATGCGGGTACGCGTTTTACTTTATCTACCACTTAGGCCTTTGTGCCCCTGCAACAAACAATGAAACTTAGGTAGCTGTCGGCGTCATGGGGACGTGTGCAAAAGGAAAAGATATGTTCACGAGCCAGGCGCTATCCCTAAACAAGAGAACAAAAGCTCTTTCGGTGTCTACTGTTGCCATGATGGACACGACGCCGTCCCAAGGGTCGCTTTCTACGACTTGCAACAGTGGCTAGCCAGGCGGGTGGTAAAGGGGCGTTCAACCCACCCCCACCCCCCCCCCCCGAAATTTTCACATTTCTTATATGTATGCACACGCGCACATTTACAAGCACGTGTATAAAGTGGGGATACCCCTCCCCCTTCCGAGAAAAAATTCGGGCTAGGCCTCTGCCTTGCAACCTCTTTCTTGGGTTTGGGGAGTCATTGTGCAGACACGAGGGAATTAGGTGGCACCCCTAAACGTCCACCCCTGACAGGTGTCTGGGAGAACCCTAAATGACAGTATACACATAGTACAGAGCTGACGGAAGTATAGGCAATGTATATTCGAAAGAAAAAAAAACGATTACTTACAAAACTACGTGTGGCAAATGGGTGCCCTACGTTTAGTAGCTATGTAGAGATAATGTGCTGCTCGGCAAAGAAAAAGAAAATCAGGTACAAAGCTAGCTTTCGTGTGTATGTGTATTTTTGTGAGTTCTGCGCTAAAGAAGCAGTAAGATTGCCGTACCAGTTTTCTAGCCAAGATAAAGCTTTGCTCAGTTACAATGTCTGTTTATTGTGCTGCTTGACCACCTGTTTTTACCGCAACACATACCACAATATTTTGTCTAATGGCAAAGCTGACTGCCTTGTCAAAATGTGGCTGCTCGTCACCGAATAAAGAGGCAGCGTCAGTGTGACATAGTACGCGAAATATCACCGGGTCTCTTATGCATTCGCTAAGACGACTCGCGATGAAAGCCTTAGTGCCTTTGCTCTTGCACTAAAGACGAGCACAGAGCGTACTTTGTGCAAATAATTTCACAAGTTAATATCACTAATTAACGGTTACCAATTAGCTTTCTCTATTTGCCGTCGCTAAGTATAATCACTACTTAACTTTCACTAATTACCCTTTACTAATTAACGTCCCTGTTTATTTTCACTAACCGTTATTAACAAACTTTCGCCAATTAACTGCCTAACTATAGTTGGTTACAGCCTAAGAATAAATACAAGCTCTGGCCGCGAAACTGAGGCGCGCTTGTCAATGTAAGAGAGTTCTGCAAGCTTGTTGCCTTTCTGACTGTACGTAGTGCTAATGTGAATACACGCTCGTCGAAAAGTACAGGTTCATCATTCCTACCCGAAATATGACATTTGGCTGAGCAGCGATGTCAGAATCTTTGATGAAATTTGCCAGGACGTTCAAGTTTTCGACTTGCAACCAGCGACAGGTATATGCTTATCTTGGGAACACCAACTACCCGAAACACGTGACATGTGCTTGGCGTCACGAAAATGAGCTAATGTGATTGGACGGAACATCTACGCAAATTATCTCTGTGTGGGACTGTGATGGCTGTGGGCGGAGCTTGTTTCTATGTTTCTATGTGTGCGTGCACATGCATATACAGAAAATGCAAACATTTCGGGGGGTGGCTTGAAACCCCGCCTACGCTCTGCTACTTCTGCTTCATCACAATTTATTTAATAATTGAATGTTATTTCTTCTGGTCGCGAAATGTTTCGAAGCGGCATAAGCACAGGTGTACGATTTTCGCTGAGTTTTCCCAAGATGGTGCTATGGAAAGCGAGAGCAGGATCTTTGCCAAACAGTGCTCGCCTATTGCTCCAATATTACCGGCTTCCAATACCATGTGTTGAAAGCAGAGGTGATGGTGGTTGATGTTAGGAAAGACGCCAGTTTCTGTAATGTTGTAAGGTACGAATATATGGGGCATAAACCGGGAGGATAACGAAGAAGCCCAGAAGAAGCTGAGAAGTGCCCAGCGTGCGATGAAACTACGAATGATAGGCGTGGCTCTAAGAGATAGGACGACAGCAGAATCGATCAGAGAACAAACAGAGGTTGCCGATATCCCACTAGATATCAAGGGGAAAGAATAGACCTGGGCTGGTCAGGTCAGCAATGTGGCAATCTGGGCACAATGGTGGACCATATTTAAGAACGGTGGGTCACGAGGACAGATAACGTTCTTAATTCATAGTGAAGAGCCTTCTCCCCACTCCCTCTTTCTTTTCCTTCAGAGCAGAGTTCTCCCAGCTGGCGTAGCCGCTGTCAGTGTAGGAGGGAGTGGAAGGTATTTGAACTGCCTCGTTGTGGTTGTCCACTTGTCAAGAATGGAGACTAGGCTTTCGTAACAAACAGGAGCAGAGCACCGCTCTTGCGACAAACGCCCACGGGGAGCCGGGAGCCAGGTTTTAAAACCTTGGTCTCTCCTCCCCGTTCTCTCCACGACAAATGATGACCACTCAGTGACCTGATTGGCCGACTGTAATTTCGTCTGCCGACAGTCTCCTCTCTCTCTGCAGTCCTTCAGGAACCTGCGTGAGAGAGAAGAGGAGAACGACAGACATACGACATTCACAAAGCACACTCTGACACACAATGGTCGCGCCGTCCAGCTTAAGCTTAGTAGTCTCCCACGGTCATGTTCCCATGTACGCCCGGGCAACGAGCGGACCCATCGAAACCATGCCCATGGCGACATACCGTCTACGGCGACCTGTGGACAAATGCAATGGCTTGCCTGCTCTCGACTAGCTGGTTCCCACCAGAAAGCCACTCAATCACTTCTTCCAGGTGACGTCTCCCGAAGGCGCCGCCAGGTGTCAGACGCCTGTCACTCGTGCTGCGGACCGGGCGCAGAGAAATGCCCTGCGCCCGGTTTTGGGGAAAAGATATCGTCAAACCCCTTGTCGCAGCGCCAGATCTTACATCCATTTCTAAGAACGTAGGTCACGAGGACAGATAACAGAGCTCTTTCACATGCTGCAATTGCAGCGGTCATAACCAAAACAATCTCGTCGGCGTAATTTCGACGGGTCCCGACCGAAAAATCGCTCAGCCGCTGCGAAAAGAGCGAGAAATTTTAGGGGTGTGCGAATATCAAGTTTTTCGAATACGAATCGAATACGAATATCCACCTTCGAATATCGAATCGAATATCGAATATCAAAGGAAAAATGCCTCCACAATAACAATATTTTATTTAACATGTAGCTATTTGAAAAAAAAAAACATTAACAGCCTGACTGGCAACAAAACATACACTGCTATCTCCAGAACACAATGTCCAGGCTAGCACAATGCACATCACAACGCAAGCAAATATCACGGCACAATCAAAGTAATGACTAGATGTTATCGTGAAGAAATATGAGTTGCTCCACATGATCAGGCAGCAGGCGCTCCCTTCTAACAGAGACACCCCCCCCATGCCACTGAAAAGGCACGCTCGCTTGGAACAGAAGTGGCTGGTATAGGGAGGTACATGGGGCAAAGCTTTGCCAGAATGGGGTATCTGAAGGTGCCTACAGTTCGCCACCAGTCACATGGGTTCTGTCTTTCATCAGAAGTGGTTCCGCATTGTGAACGAGTGGTAGTGCGGCACGTTACGGCCGCATAATATTGAAAATGTACGGTTACATGATCGCCAACAGCTCTGCACGTCGGAGATGCACCAGCAATAAATCATACGTATTGGGGCGCTCGTCGCAGGCAGATATCTTGCCTCCGCGTACTTACGATGTGTCGCTCCTCTCGGCAACGTTTTTAGCTATACGAACGCAGCAGAAATGTGGAAGACGAGTTATTTTATGCATGATAATCGAATCGCATATTCGAATTTTTCTAATATTCGAAGTTATCGAATATTCGAAACTTTTCGAATACACGATTGTCGAATCGAATACGAATATTTCGAAGGTAATATTCGACGAATATTCGAAACTTTCGAATATTCGCACACCCCTAAAAAATTTCCAACATGTTGGTCGCTCGCCGCTGACCGTTGTGTCGAGAGCGATCGGCCGTTTTTTCGAACCTGAAAATCGCTGCTTTGTGTCATGTGAAACGCCCGCGTCAAAATAGGTACTAGGAGAGGGGAAGCGCAGCCGAGGCCGCCAAAAGGTCACGTAGAGCGACGAAATTAACAATCTGAAGGCATGTGATGGAACCAGATCGTGCAGGACAAGGTCGGCTGTAGATCAGGCATTCGTCCTGCAATGATGATAAAATGATGATGATGATGGTGAAGGTCAGACGCAGCTTCAGGCTTAACTTACAAACATTATGATGTACGGTGTGAGCTCAATTTCATAAGTACTCCCCCCCCCCTACCCCTCCTATTCCTCACAATAGAGCGAACTTGGGCATGTTGTGTAGCATAGTGAAACATATAGCCTTTAGTTTTGCCCGAAGCTCCTTGGCTGTAAGGTTGCGATCCGGGGGATGCCCACCACTCTTTTTTACACGGGACCATTCTCTGAGCACGGGCACGTTACTATTCTACAGCTTACGTGACTTCTGAGGCGATCCTTTGTCCAGCAGACCTTTATGTTTTGCATGTCTTATCGCCCGCTCTCGGTAAGCCGTCGGCGAAAGTGGTCTGCGGTCAGGCGCCAGCTTCGGACGATACCTATCGCCGGCCTTTCCGCATTCCGCGGGATGCAAAGCAGGCCAGCATTGTATATCTATTGGTGCCCCGATAGCCACCATAGCTCTATCGGCATCCACCGAAGCTGAGTGGCGCCCCCGGCGCACACGAATCGCGCCACTCCCGGCCTGTCGTCACTTATCTGTTCCGTCGACGGCGGCAGTGAGCTGCTGACAGCCATGGCGCCGGTTCAGCCAAAGGGAGTGGTTGATCATAATTCCTGCACCTCCGTTGGTAGATCCTACCGCCGTACGTAGGGACCGAGAAGGCGTGCGACTGAAGCCGGTCTTCGCTCATGCCGACGAATAGTTCGCTGTGTGTACGAGGTTCGGCTTGCCTGCATACGGCAGTGGATGTTGACTGCAAGATATGCCAGCCCCCGGCCACTCACTTACTGATGTGCATGTTGCGCACAACTCGTCGCGTACCATATGGCTCACCAGAAGTTTTGTCCTGTATCTAACGGTACGTTCCGCGCGAGATATATATTTGCATTCGGTCATTATAGATCCTTCTGAAAAAAGCCCGTCAAACGGATTGATGATGTTCATCAGAAAGAATGTGATGCACGTTTTAAGGGTCGGATGGCTGTCGTACAGAGGTGCGGTGGATGGAAGATTATATGCTTGTTCGGTTCTGCTCGCTACGCACGATGCGCTCCGGCTGACAATGCGCGCGTTACGAGAAAACCAAAGCAAATAACGACAAAAAATTAGCGAAGCTTGCACTAGTGGCGCAAGGCTAAAGAAACAGCGGAGCTGATCGGCACATAGCTTGTCCTAGCCTTTACGAGGTGATACTTGGTTTTGCTAAGTTGTACGAGGCTTTGCTAAGTTTTGCGAGGTGATGCTTGTTAAACTTTTTGGGAGGCATCACCAAGTCATTCCTAGGTAGTAACTTGGTTTGCCTGAGTTTGCTCTGCACTCACACAGGTGTTCCGTTCCAAGCCTATAGGCAAAGCCATCTGTGGCGAATTGTAGCTAGGCTAAGCACAACCAAGCTTTTACATATAATTTATTTATTGGTTATTAATTTATTGATCACCTATCGTTGGCTGTTGATTGGCCATTAGAAGGTATTGGCCATGCATTTTGAGCTAGGCATAGGCATGCGCAGGGCTCCCCTTCAGGGGGGTGGGCGAAGGTTCGTCGCAGCGCCCCCCCCCTCCCAATTATGTTAATGTATGGCGCTGACATTCCGCCCCCCCCCCGTCTATTATGTCAATGTGTGGGGCCGACTTTGCGCCCCCCGTCTTAGGTGAATGGGCCCCCCCCCCCTGCCCACCCTTTGCACACGCCTATGAGCTAGGGTGAGCTCAACCAAGCATTTTGTAGAATCTATTGGTAATTGATCGATTATCAATTAATTAGTGATTGGCTATCGATCGGCTATCACACGGTATTTATTGCTAGACTAAGCTTAGCTGGTCTCAGTCATGTTGCGAGAATTAGCCAGGCTTACCTGCTCATGACTTAAGTAGGCTATGCAAAGCCAGATCAGTTTTGCGAACGCCGCATGCACGCCTAACCAGCTCCGCTGTTAAATGAAATACAGAAAGACAGAGTAACACTCGTAGGCACTTTTAGCTATAGTAAAACTCATAGAACTCTATGGTTTCGCCGACTTGGCTTACTTTATATGCTGCGACGTGATGCCATATCGAAGTTGAAGCGGTAAAAAGCCTCACCAAGCTGAACACTCAGCTTCTCTTAAAGCAATAAGAAGTCAGGTGAGCGATTTCTTTGAAGGATCTTAGTCGCCCCCATTTCGAAGAACGCCTCCGAAAACTATGGACCATTGCGCTTTGGATGAATGTGACTAACAACGCGACTAACGCGGACGAAGAAAATAAGAGGACGCGCGACAAGGCGCTGACTTCCTGATTTGCATGTTTCAAAGCGCGAACATTAGTACACGAACTGAGCCTCTCGTGACCAACCTGCCCTTGGCCCATCATAGCCAATCATGGCCGGGTTGGTCACGAGGTGCTCGTTCGCGTATTTAAGTTCGCGTTTTTTTCTTCCATTAAGATTCAGTTGAAAGTAATCGCTGTGACGTGTGTCCCCTCCTTCGTCCGCGTTAGCCACGCTGTTTCCACGATGACTGTATACCAACTCGCCCAGTATCAGTCGTACATAAATGTGACACGTGATTACTTCCGAACGCTCGACATCGTCCGGCCGAATGTAAGTGTACCATGCACAGTGATACTGCTTGAAACAATCAAGCATATATATACACGTATCTTTACTTCCTGGCATCGTGTGTCTTAGCACCCAACTTCACCTGTAGCCTTCAAGGATCGCTTCTGTACGTGTTGGTGAAGCGGCTCCATGATCTCACCAGAGCAGAATCTGAAGTGGTCATAGTAGATGCGCTGAGCAGCCAAATCTCTGCCGGTCGTTCTGGTTTTTTTTCCTCTTACCCGCCACAGTGTTCTAGCGGTTATGGTGCTCGACTGCTGACCCGAAGGTCGCGGGATCGAATCCCGGCCGCGGCGGCCGTATTTTCGATAGAGGCGCAAATGCTTGAGGCCCGTTTGCTTAGATTTCGATGCACGTTAAAGAACCCCAGATGGTCGAAATTTCCGGACCCTCCACTACGGCGTCCCTCATAATCAATCGTGGTTTTGGGACGTTAAATACTAACAATTATTATTATTCTAAATAATATTTTTCTTTTAGGCGCATCTATCGCGGACTTCCTCTGACAACAGCCAGTACCGTGTTTAGTTTTATCGCCGCTTACCGCTAATAAACAGTTGACAGTTCCCATAAAGCCTCAGTGCTTCGCGTGCTGTACCTCCCTCCACTATGGAGTACCCTTTCTTTGAGCAATAGTTTCGACATTCTCTCGAGCGCTAGGCTGTGCTAGACGTCGATAAGGCGTGGCTCTGAGGAAGATGCTGATACGAGCTGTTTTTAATCTTCGAAAGCAAACGTTGTAAGGGCCACGTTGTGAGAGTAGCAAACATTATCATACGCGTTGAAGCACACGGGAGCCGACTGTCGCGGTTTCTTTTTTCACAATGCAAAATGTCAAACAGACCAGTGACGTCACTCGCGCTCTTTTTTCGTTCTTGTTTAGGTATTTTAATCCAAATGACACGAAGTTTGTTTGAGGTAGCAAGGTAGCCGCAGAAGTGGAGGATGACGCGTTTATAGCATCGCCCTCTACAGCTGTCTGCGTCTCGACGACGAATGCCCTATTTGATGCTTTTAGATAGGGGAATACTGACAGATGCATACGTGGCAGAAAGTACGGCAGTGTATAAGTGTATTCAAGGCTTCATGCTCTTTGTGTCACAGTGGTATATTCTATCCTGGGGGAATGGCCAGAAATGCAAACACTGGCACGTAGCCAGTGTTGCTGCACGTAGCTGCAGCAACACGTCTGTAAGAACGCATACCTGTATGGGCTTGTTGAGACGAAAAGCCTCATACGTCTGAGTTTAAAAGTCCGGCGTCGACAAACGGAAGGGCAGAAAAATTGCGTCACGGACATCATGTCGTAGCACCATATAATCACGTTGACACATGACATCGTCGCCTGGTCATAAAAGGTGGGCCGATCCCAGATTATTGCAACAACAGGTGAGGCGCCATGGGAGCACGGGAGGGCTGGAGCCCCTCCAAAATTTCGCCTGCCCCCCCTTTGCCCCCCAAGAGCAAACGTAGTCAAAACACAACGCATAAGTTCCCCGCCTCCCTCTCCCCTGAAAGAACTCACTTGTCGTGGTGTTGCCCCCCCCCCCCCCCCCCTAAAGCAATCCTGGCGCCGCCCCTGGCGAGGTGCCGAACGGGAGGGGGGCGGCAAAAGGCGGTCGACGTCAAAAAAACTAACGATTGCTCGTGAAGGCGTAGTCTTTTGCTGTGCTCTACTCACAGTAGCCTAAGGGACTATGACTTTTTTCGGCAATACAAGAGCCAACACATACGATGTGGATAAAACTTACTGCAGACATTTCCACAAGTATATCAGATGAGAAAACGACAACGAAGTCTAGACCCAGGCGAAAAGCCACAGAAGTAACTGCTTGACTTGCCACACGGAAGATGGCAGCTTTGCACTTAATTTAACAACAACAACGCCTCACTACTTCCGAGCTGTGACTTTCATACGTAACCAACGTCTCAACAATACCTTAATCATGCGCTCACGAAAGCCCAGGCGTAATTAAAGCACGAAAGCTATAGTACGAATAATCCAAGCATGCAAAATTCGACGTACTTCCACATTTCGGTCGCGTTCCACACAGCGCGCTATATTTACAGACAGGCGCTTTGCAGGTAGGCATATTGTCGTCGGGGTAGTGCAATATTCTTGCCGTTGTCTAGGTACAGAGATTTCAGCGTTGCTAGGCATAATACGTGTGTTCATTGTTTACATTAAAATTAAACTTAGCTTCTCTACAATGCAGCGAGCTACCGAAAAAAAAAAAGAATACGAGGGTCTTTTACACTATCGCTAAAACGACTCGACTGCGAAAGCCTCAGCGGTGATTCATTGAAGACTGAAACGTCACGTCACAATCCGACGAGCCGTTTGTCTTACCGCATCCTATTTCGGGCTTGACATTTTGACCACTAACAAAAGACGAGGACAGTGAAAGGAGCACGGGCGATTGACTTTCACTTTTTCTTTCACTTTATTCTTTAACAAAAGTTAAAGAAATGCGATTTCGCGCACTTGCCTGAGCACTGCAAGGACTACGCTTGTGAACCACGTCTCCAGCAGATTAAGATTCTGGGCAGAAGCCAGGATCAGACTGCCCGAGAGCAGATGGAGGCTACCATATAAAAGAAAGGTGAATACTGTGATGCATCCATTGCTCCGCCACGGTGGTCTAGTGGTTATGGCGCTCGACTGCTGACCCGAAGGTCGCAGTCCCGGCCGCGGCGGCTGCATTTTCGATGGAGGCGAAAGTGTTTGAGGCCCGTGTACTTAGATTTAGGTGCACGTTAAAGAACCCCAGGTGGTCGAAATTTCCGGAGCCCTCCACTACGGCGTCTCTCACTCTCATAATCTATCGTGGTTTTGGGACGTTAAACCCAGATATTAGTGATACATCCATTAGACTGTTTCATCGGAGATACGTTTTTTTGATAAGTGGTTGCCCCACTAGACTGATCAGTGGATCTGTTGGTTCTGCGCATGTCACATTTGTCTATATGTTGCTTCGTGTTGCAGCGTTAAACAAGTTGAAAGGTTACCGGCCGTGTTGTCGTTCCTTCACTGTTCTCGTATTTTTAGTGGTCAAATGTCAAGCCGTAAACACCAACTAGGCCAGACTAAGTTTTTTCTGAAACATATATTTCGGGCTTGACGAGCCTTCTCTGGCATCGCATACTTTTTCGGCCACCACACAATCCAACCAGCCACGATGGTCTAGTGGTTTATGGTGCGCTACTGCTGATCCGAAGGTCGCGGGATCAAATCCCGGCAGCGGCGGACGCATTTCGATGGAGCCGAAATGCTTGAAGCCCGTGTACTTGGATTTAGGCGCACGTTAAAAGGCAGTCCAAATTTCCGGAGCTCTCGGCTACGGTGTCTCTCATAATCATATCGTGATTTTGCGACATAAAACCTCAGCGGTTATTATTATATTATTTGGACGTTACTACATAGCCGTCAGTAGGCTGAGTCACGCGAACCCGCTTTTATATTTTTTGTTCACGCGAACGCCGCAAAGATAGAGTAAATGCGCAGCTCGCGCGCCTCGAGCCACGCTGAGAGGTCACGTGATATTTTTGTACCGTTTCGTTCTCACGCCGCAATATTGTTCAAGGCCACCTTCGCATAAGACGCACAAGGATTCCGCCTTCACAGATCGATATTCTGACGTCTACACAGAAGAGTCTCATCATTTGGCAGCTATGCCAACACTGCGCTAAGTACAGCTGCCATTTTATTTGGATAGCAATGGTACACGGACAGGAAAATTTTTTCTTGGGCGAATTGCTAAAGACAGTAGCGCGCCTGTCTTTCTTTCCTTTCCTTCTGTGCCTCTTTTTTTTTCCGAGCTTTGCGCCGCTACGGTATATGTTTATACACGGACACTCGAAGCGCGTCGCCGTCGTTTTAAGCCGTGCTCTTCCGCGTGCTATACATGCGTGACCCGTGTTGCCGGTCCACTGACCATAGCGTTTTGCTACTAAGCATCATATCGCGGGTTCTATCTCCGGCTTAGGTGGGACCTCGTTTTTATAGGAATGTGGTCCAAAAGCGCTCGTGTGCAGCACTCTGGAGTGTGCACTTGGAACAAATCGGAAGGTCAAAATTAATTTGAATCCCCCCCTCCCCCCAACTGCGTTTCATTCATAACGCACATGTCGCTTTAATCTCATCGACCATTGCTGATAATATGCGTTTAAAGGAGAGGTATTCGGTGAGGTTTTATAAATAATTTATTTCATGGTCTCATCCGACACAGTCTGTATACGGATAGGAGAAAAAGAGAACAGCATATGGCTGAATGAACAATTCCCGGACCATTCATTCATTCATTCATTCATTCATTCATTCATTCTACTTTATTTTATTTGTTTTATTTGTTATTTTACTTATACCTTAAGGGACTCAATGGAGGCATTGTGTAAAGGGGGTTGAATACAAAAGTATGTGCAAAGTTGGCTACCAATTAAAAAAAAACATAATGCTAAGTACATCAACATTGATCTGAGATGTTAGATTACAAGATATTACAATTCAGAAGAAATGAAATAATGCACAGTACGATAACTATGCGTCATGAAATACAATAATGGAAATACATGAAGTATTGCATATACACAGTTGGCACAGGCTGTAGGTATACGCCGACACCTGCGCCTCAACAGAGCCAAACCATAAGCAATAGCCTCAAGTGGCTAAAAGAAAAAAAAGTACGAATCATGTAAGAAAACGGACGTTCTAAGCTTTATCAATGGAGTGTTTGAGCAGGTGCGTCCGAAAGGTGTCGTGTGATGCAGCTCGGAAGATCGTTCCACAGGCGGATTTCGCGCGGGATTGACGAGAGGTTAAAAGCACATGTAGTGCCGTGAATCCGGGTGCCGCTGTAGTTATTACGTAACCTATGCGATAAGTAAGAGCGACGTTGTAATCGGACAAGCGGAGACCGAGTGACATGGGCGTACTTATGAAATAAAAGGACAATGTCTCGACAGGTTTAAGAGCGAAGCTCTTCAAGCTCGAGGTAAAACGTCCGCATATGCAAAAAACCCTCCTCGCCTAGCCGGTGGGGAGCAGCCGACCGCCATGAAACGTCCACCGACGGAGACAGTCCGCGCAGCCGCCGCGCCGAGTTTGCTCGGTGTAGCGCGAGCCGAGTACGAGCGACGAAATGCCCGCGCTTCTGGAGGGGTTGCCACAGCCAGGTTTGCACGTTAGTTTCTGGCGCTGAAGTTTGGACATTCTTGAAAGGCCGTGACAGCCTGTGGTTCGACTCTACTCTGTCTACGCCAAGGAAAGACCTAGCATCGGCCAAGATACGTTAAGCCCCTAAGATCGAGCGGCTTCGCTGTTACACGGCTAGTGTAAACTTCATATTTTTTTTTGGGTGGATTGAAAGTTCGAGATTTAACTGGTTGATAATGAATTATGATTCCGCGAGATAAAACGACAAGCTCTGTTCTGGATCGGTTCCTAACTCGTTTGTTAGGTATTTCTGATGAGCTGACCAGTTGGATGAAGCGTGCTCTGACTCCGGCCTCACAAATGTGTTATAGGCGTTTTCACTCACGTCAGGGGTACTGTTCTGTAAGTTGTGCCAAAGAAACCGTAATGTTGGCATTAGCAGAATGGGGGTTATATGATAGGCCGAAGAAATATTTAGTGTAAGGTGGACGCGCAGGTACTGCAGCTAAAACTCGATCTAACGAATCCCGATTTTACGAGGTTCCCGATCTAACGAAGAATTTTATTTCTCCGACAGGCGCCTAAAGGTGCAATCTAGTCAACAACCCGAAAACTCGATTTAACGAAGTTTCTTTTCAAAATAAATAAGAAAGCGGTTATTAAATGCGAAGCATTTCTTAGCGAACCTTTGGCACTTTGAGCGTTTCTGCCTACGTATCTATCTATCTATCTACGTCTGGGTGCTCTCATGATCGCCTCCTTAACTTGGTGTAGACCAAAATTGGCATGGGAGGGTAAGAGAATTTGACGAATATGACTGTCGGGTCATGGCATGAATAACGTGAAAGTCCTGTCGCGTAGGTCGTCAAACCCTTTCCTCTAGACACGTGTGGCACATACCCGTTTACCACGGGCCGCGTTGCACGGATATGCGCCACAGACGATTGACAGTTTATATCTACCCAGGAACGGCGAGAACAGACATTGGTAACTTAAATGCGAGAGCTTTAAGAAAAACCGACACCGGCAGCGTTGACCCGACGAATGGAAAGAAATTAGGATCCCACCAGGAATCGAACCCAAGCATTCTGCGTGGCAATCGGGTATTCTACCACAGAGCCACGTCAGGTCTATAAACTGGTTTGGAAAAACAGCCTATGTAGGCGTAATGTTGGTGCAACGTCAATTGTGGTTGTGGTGGTGGCTATCTAATTTTACAATCTTGAAAGCAATAAACACTACATATGTACTCCTATGATACATACGTCCTATGAGAATAGGACGCATGTATCATGCGTCCTATGATACATGCGTCCTATGGTTCCAGTGTTGGCTCCACTTTCACAACAGTCTAATAAACATTACATTTGTATTCCTATGATTCAGCAAACTATATTGAAGCACTGCTCGACCCCGGAGGAATACATTAACGAACATATGATATTCACATCATCGCACCGTAAAGTGCACTTAGTCCGCCAGAACGACCCATTGTCCTCTTCATTTCTTACATGGCTGGGCGATTGCCTCATCATGACCGAGGATGATGCCAGATTGATTGACAGCCGCTTTGTAGACTAGGCTACGTAGGCCATGCACATACGCTCAGGTAGTCTACGAATACGACAGGCGCCATCCACTGATGTTGGTCTACGTAGCACTATCCAGGCCTACCAGCCTCGACGGCCTATACCTCACCAACGACGAAGGATGACTTCAGGTTCCGATATGTCGTCGGCTCTATCGACAGACAATTTGTCGACGAAATGACTGAGGCATCCACGATTTCCAACAGCTGTAGTATAATCTCATGCTTCACTAAGCATGGACCCCTCGTCACCGCGATCACGACTGGGTCCGATAACAACTCATCATCACCGTCCTCACTGATCACGGTGATGATGACCTTGTTCAAGAACTGTCAAGAACCTCTTCCGCACATGCACACGGGTTCGTGAAACGTGCATGCGTTCTCTATCACAAGGGACAAGTATAAGCACTACATATCAGCTTACCGCTTCTGGTGTTGGTAATATCCACGTGGCCGTTGGCAGCGTTACCCAAGTGTAAACAACTGGTTATGTAACACATATGCGGCTCTTCGACATATATGTGTGCGTATCAAATTTATACAAATGTTTCGCGTCATTCTGTAACGTTTCTCTCCGTAAAAAAAATTACGCCGCAGTCACCTTCCCGCCGCATGCTTCGGATAACATCGATTCCCACGATACGTGGGATCTGCCGAATTTTTTTCCTTGTTGTGTCACACGCAGGTCTTTGAGCGTCTCGGGTTGCTCTCGGGCTGCCCTTGACGGTTTTGTACATGCGCAGGCGATGGTTCGCAGCAAAAAAATGACGTGGTAGCCTTTGGGTGTCACTACGTCACCTTTCTCGATTTTACGAATTTCCCGATTTAATGAAATAATTCGAGCCTGATCATCACTTCCTTTAATCGAGTGCCGACTGTAATATCGCGTGGTTATAGCCCATGTATCGTTATTAATAGCTTAAGAAAAGTGCGAACGAGGTGATTTTTGCGTAAAAGATAGTTGAATTTGTGAACGTTAATACTCAGTAGCCATGCTTTACACCCGTCACTAATGCAACCTACGTCACTTTAGAGCGAGAAAGTGTCATCACCACTTTTTATTGAAAGATAAACGATGCAGTCGTCAGCAAATGCATGTATGCGTATGCACGATGAGATGTTATTTGGCAGATCATTCCTCACCCCACCCCATCCATCCTGCCTTGTCCATGTAGAGATTAAATCGCAGATTTAACTTGTAATACGTTTTTCAAGGCACAGTGTCCTCGAACTAATGCAATTCCAAATTAGCAGAGAGGAGGTTGGCCGTGCGCGGGACACGCGGATGGAAATTACAGCAAAGTACCGGTCCACGTGACCAAAGATGTAGAAGAGGCGGTAAGTGAAAAGCAAACACGACTGTTGGGACTGAGCCAAGTCTTCACGTGCAGTAGGGGCTCCGAACCGCAGTGTGTTATCTCGCTGGGCCCCCTCTTGTACACGGTAATGCGCTGAAGAAGTGTTTGTCTGTGCCGTTATCTCTTAGCTAAGCGAAGCATCCTGCGCAGTCTACATAGTATATAGAACAAACAACAAAAAAAGTGGAGCACTGTCTGCTTTCCGGTTGCTAATCGCACGCTTTTGACCGTGCGCAAGTGTTGTTTAGCTCAAACGTAGACGTAAAATGGTAAAAGAATGAAATTGTGTGGAAAGTTAACTGTTGATGCTGGGAGCCGAAGCCACATCGACAGCTATGCGGCGAAGCGGCACTCTATTTCTGCAGGTGACATATCTACCGCGTCGCCGACGGACATGCTTGGCGTGTCGAAGGCCGCTGATTAACTTGACTGTCGATGACTAGCGTCGATCTAGTTCGCTGTAGCGGCGGCGTCGAGAAATACAAAAATTGGCCCGAGCATCAGCTTCTCCGCAACGCATGGGTGCTAGCGGCGTTCGGAAGACAGACGCGCAACACTGCCACCTAAAAGCATATACAGTAACTATTTCTTGCCGCACACTGCCATCAGAGGCGCCTCTGCCTACACCTACGCGAGGCTCAGCACATGCGCAGAGCGTTAGCGGCAAGACTATTTTACAATAACGTGTACCACGTCATATGAGCGCACCTTCGTCAAAGGCGCTCACCGATGGCGTGCGCGGCATGACACACACATGACATATAGATGACATGCACGGCACGTCATCTATATGACGCTGATGGATGGATGGATGGATGGAGAGTGCATTTAAATAATACGTCAGATTCCACGCACTTTGGGAATCGATGTTCTGTAAAGTAGTCAGCAAAAACTGGCTGTGGTATATTGTTTGACTTTGAGCATCGCGAATCGCAGCCTGCACGTCATACTTCTGCGATACTCAAAAGTGTGGGCAGCGCTTTGGCAAAGGAATATAGAATGCCTCTGCTGCCATTTCTAATACGGGAGTCTATTGCCCACATGACGTCACAAATCCCGCGGCCTGTTGTCTGCACTTGAAGCGAAGCCTTCTTGACCTATAGTATGCACAGGCACGCACGCACGTACACTATACAAGGTGTTTCAAGAAATGTGTTCGAAAATCCTCAAAAATTAGGAAAATGCAATGTTTGTTCGCTGCCTTCACAATTGCTACTTCTGTGGCGGCAAACATTTCAAAATGGCGAGAGACATCGGTTACGGCAGTAATTAAAGAATTAGATTTTTTTATTATGGAGACAGGTGGTTAGGTCAAATGGGATAATTGAAGAATTTCTTGCGAAGAGTCCATTGCCGCTTTGATATTTCCAAAAAGCGACGAGTGGTAAATTTTGCAGTGATGAATTCCGAGCAATTGCGGCGGCGAAACCAAAACCGAAACGCCGACGAGCGCCACTGCCATACTTTCAGAGACGTCCGGAACGAGCGAGCGTCGTTACAATAACCATGGCTGGATATACTTTGCTTCGTGAGTGTGTGTTCTGCGCATCGCATGACACATGTAGGTTAACGAATGCAGAACAAACACGAAAATAATAATTGTGGCAACCAGAGACGTCATTCTGGTAGTCTGCTAGTTGCGCTTATTGGCTGTAAGTAACTAAAATTAAAGGCTGGTGGCAATGAATAGCTGGTCACGAGCTGAAAACTTCGCAGCGCTGAGCCTTGCATTTATGCCGTCTGGCAGGACGAGTGGCGGTAACGTTCTCTTCTTTTTTTTTCTTTTTTTTTTGCGTAGGTGACTGCTCACCACAAGTTTCGTGGACAAAATACTGCACGCATGACACCGAGAGCATCGTGTTTCCGGACAAGAACAGCGTCTGCTCTTGGCAGCTGGGAAAGCCAGTCGAAGAATCTCCACATCGACATGTCACCAAGTGGGCACTCTGATAAACTATTGCACCTTAAAGCAACAACTTTCTGTGAACATCGGCATGATACTTTTTTCTATTTTGGCCATGAAGATATGTCTTCAACGCAGCGACGTCCACATAGCACTTTCTATACATAGAATAGATACATAGAATTAACGGTGCCTTGCCACACAGTTTAGGCATGCCGTTCTCATTGCTTGTTCTGGTGTACACTCCGGAATGCTGAGATTTCTCAGGACAGGTAGGAGTGCCGGGAATAAGGGAATTGTAATTTTATTTGAGCAGAGAAACCACCTCCTGCTCCGACTACAGCGACGCACAACGGCGATTTTTGGCATCGAAAGTGACGTTTCGTCATGTCAAAGTGGCGCCAGTGGCTTTGCGTTCTTATTAGCTTGACAAGCAAAGTCACACGTGACATTCGTGTGGTCCCAGCTTGGTCACTCTACTGTGCGCTTAAAAATAGAAAAATATTATGTTTTTACTTTACGAGATAAGAAAATATCTTTTATGTATCACGGTTTGAAAACGATTGCAACACGCGCTGCATAGCGACAACCATGAAGCGAGACTTCCGGTATGTCTCTATAAGAGGCGCGCTGATTGAACCAGTGACGTCACTGACAGAGAGAAATGCGGAATGGGACGTTTTTTTCCTCGTAGTCTGCTCACATTTTGAAACTTGAAGACTAAAAGGTTGTTTTCGTGCACCAATGTTTATCATTTTTTTCGCGTTCATCTCCGTATTCAATACCACACTCATTCCAGTGCTGCAGAAGGCAGTCGAGAAAATATTTCAGCGCCCCTGGAACCCGACCCTTAATCCGGAAAATTCTCTTTTTATGGAATCGGGAAAAGGCCGTCTATAACGCTCGTAACAACGACAAGCATCTACCGTGATGCGTTCGGATCGCAACTAGTCGTGGCCTAAGGAAACGTTGAAACGGCCCAACTCGGGCGAGATCGTTTCGAAAATGTGTTTCTCTAATTTAGCCGATCCGAAGAGGTTTATCGAACGGATTTGTAGGACTGTAGGATGTAGGATTGTAGGACTGTAGGATTTGCCTCGCAACGTTTATGTCGCTGTGCTTCCTTCGTGTTTTGTGTTTAAAGCAGCCCATTTCTGATAGTGAGAAATGTGTTATATATATATATATATATATATATTATATAATATATATATCCTTATGTCGAATCACGAATGTAAAAAATATGGGAGACCAAGGGGATAATTTTTTGTTAAGCACTATCATACGAAATGACAGACAATGAAGCCAGACAAACCATTAGCGAAGATAATTATGTTCACTTAAATTGCGCAAATAATCAGACGAAAGGAAATTGAAGGGGAAAGGATAAATTGCCAGAAGTTGCTGTTTCTTCGCCTGTTTAACAGCCTTGTGACCACTGTGTTGCACGACTTCTTTTTTTTTCTCTTTTTTTACAGAACACCCAAGCCGAAGGTCTACCCAGACATCCTCCATCACGTTGGAGAAACACCGATGGTTCGCATAAACAGGATTAGCAAAGAGTATGGCTTGGAATGCGAGCTGTGTAAGTACCTCGGTAAGCGACGTAAGACGAATCGAGTCCGGTTAGAGCTGCGCCGTCAAGTTTTAAGTTATGTACCAACTAGCCCGCCTTTCGCCGCTTCTCCAGTTTGTAGCTTTAATTCATTTTTTTACATACGCTTCCAAAAACGAAGTACGTTAAAAAGACGTAGCTCCAGGAAAGTTTCTGCCCCTGCGAATTGGTAGCTTGAATTTGCATGTCTACTCCCAAAGAGCGAGCAACAAAACGTAACAAACCCAATGGGCGTGGCGCGTGGATAATAGGGCGTGGGAAACAGTTTGGACATGGTCAGAAAAGGCTTCCGATCGGTAGTCGAGACTCCTGTGAACGTGTGAGCCAAATGTAAAAGCACTGCTCTCGGCGGGGCTATACAGTTCCATTTGAAAGACAGCTATAAGGCGCTCGCTCTTCTCTCGGCAAATTACGTCATCGGAGGCAAGGATACGGCCATGGGATCGACAACATGCTCGTGGTCATGACGCGCGTGGACGTATAGCTTCTTGCCGACCTTCAGTAAAGGACAACGAAGCCAAGACGGTATGCAGATTTTCGGTAGTGTTCAGATGCGTGCACTCACATATGCGCAGTGGCTAAATGCGAGTTCTTCAACCCTGGGGGCAGCATCAAGGACCGCATCGGGCTGCGAATGGTGGAGGAGGCCGAGAGGGACGGCATCCTCAAGCCCGGCTCGGTCATCATTGAGCCCACTTCGGGAAACACGGGTGAGCATGCGCCTTTGCCGCTGTGATCCAGTGCTGCTCTATACGATCAGCAGTACTACGACGCCTACTTTATGCGGACTCGCAAGTCGAAATCTTGTAACGGCTTTCTACAACGCTAAAGCGACACTGAAGTGAAACAACAAATTAGTTTAGACTGATAAATTATGCTATGACAACTCTAGCGTCGTTAATTTCACCACTATAGCTTTAATAATAAATGAGAAATTAATGTCAAAGCTTTAGCCGAAATCTCCGATGGTGATGTCACGGATTTAAAAGTGTCCTTTTTTGGCCTCATTGGCTCAACGAAGGCCCACGAAACTTGGTATACGTTAAGTCTGCGGCTCCCTCAGAAGACAATCTTAATTTATACTGATGAGGAACTACGTAGGCCCGATTAGACGCCGTCAAAATCTATGTCGTCACACTGACTGGTGCGGGGAACCTGAGGGTGGTGTCGCACCCGCATTTTCTTTTTGGGCGTTTGCTCGCCTACCAAACGTCTTTCTCGCAGCAAGTGTGGTGTTTTTGGCATCGTGAAAGCGTAATTTACTAATGCGAGGAAAAAAAACGTTTTTCTCTTTAGTGTTCCTTTAAGGACGTTAGTGACATCTGCAGTGTGCAGTCAAGGTGCCGCAGACATTAATTATGCGGTCAAAGTTCTTCGTGTTGCGCCAGGTCAAACTTTTCGAACATCTACGTTCTCTTGTCAGGAAGGTGATCCCCCGAAATCTCGTCTTCTTTCTTAGTGTTTCGCAACATTTTCTGTCATTTTTTACATGAACTGCGATCAGCACGTTTCTTCCAATTGCTTACACCAAAATTTTATCTCTCAGCGTGCATGTATTTCAGTGACTAAGAGAGAGCCTTCCCAAGGTGTCATAGTTCCGTCAGGTGTTCTTAATTTTTATTTTTCTAGAAGTATTATATGTTGCACTGGCTGTTTCTTTTACAGTGGCGCTTAAACTGTCTAACGTATTATGTCCACCAACCAGCCACTAATTGCACTTCGTCAAGCGTCCTGTTCCCGTGCTTAACAGCGGACATAATATACGTTTCGCATCGTAATGGTTCGGGCTTAATATAGGTAAATATACTTGAGATGTCACAATAAAGTCTGTTGTTTAGGACATAGCATACAGGCCGCCGCGTTCACACAGTGGCTACGGTGCTTCGCTGCTGACTCGAAAGACGCGGGTTCGATCCCGGCCACGGTGGTCGCATTTCGAAGGAGACGAAATGCTACAGGCCCGTCTACCGTACGATTTCAGCGCGCGTTAAAGAACCCCGGGTGGTCGAAATTATCTGGAGCCCTCCGCTATGGCGCCTCGAATAGCTCGAGTCTTTTTGGGGACGTTACAGTGCGTAAACCAACCAAGCAACCTAGGACATAGGGATGCCGCTTGTACCGCTGCGCAGGCATCGGTCTGGCAATGGCGGCGGCCATTCGGGGCTACCGCTGCATCATCGTGCTGCCGGAGAAGATGAGCCGCGAGAAGGTGGACGTGCTTCGTGCGCTGGGCGCCGAGATAGTGCGCACGCCGACAAGCGCACGCTACGATTCGCCCGAGTCTCACATCTCGGTCGCCTTCAGCCTCTGCCGAGAAATCCCGGGCGCCGTCATCCTCGATCAGGTGGGTTGCTCCTTTTATTGCGAAAACATTCGTCGTCGTGACTCTGCAGCCGCCTGTGCTTTCACCTCGACAAGCCACCTCCCCCCCCCCCCCCAAACACACACACAGACATACGTACTCACGAACTTTTCAGAACTGGTAGTGCTTCCCAAAATACTGTCTCAAAATGTATTGTGATGCATTCATATAGGCGCAAAGAAAATCGTTGCATGTGTCGTCCTGTTGTATTTCTAGGTTGAAGACCAAGGACGTTTTAAACCTGGTCCTGATGGCATACGCTCTAAGCTACTCAAACTAACCAAACCTGCGATATGTAAAATTTTTGCCGCCCTACTTCAACAATCCATTGACACGGGATGTGTTCCAAGCGATTGGAAACAGGCTCGTGTGATTCCCTTCTTTAAACCTGGTGACCCGTCCAACGCCTCTAACTGCAGACTGATTTCTTAACAAGCACGTGCTGCAAAATTCTGGAACATATCATTTCATCCGCTGTCATGAAGTTCTTAACAGAACCTAATTTTTTTTTTATAAATCAGCATGGATTTTTGTGCGGTCGATCCTGTGAGACGCAACTCTTTGAATTGATCACTGACCTCCACCACTCTATTCATTCATTACATGATGCTGATGCTATATTTGTCGATTTTACGAAGGCCTTCGACAAGGTTCCTCACTTGCACCTAATACACAAGCTAACATGCCTCAGCATCAATATGAGAATTATTAAGTGGATCACCAATTTTCTTAACTAGTCGCTACGAATCAGTTTTTGTAAATGATCACTCTTCCCGTTGCTCTGTTACATCTGGTGTCCCTCAGGGCTCCGTACTCGGACCCATCCTGTTTTTAATTGATATTAATGATATTGCTAATGGTTTGTGTTCTACAGTGAGATTATTTGCTGATGATTGCGTAATTTATAGAGAAAATACTAGTGCTATGAATGCTTGCTACTTGCAATCGTATTTAGAAAAACTCGGTAAATGACGTGAAGATTGGCAAATGGAAATTAACGTCAACAAGACCAAAGCCATTCGATTCTCGACAAAATCTAACCCTGCATTATCCAACTACACATTAAAAAATACGTCCATAGCCTCAGCATGCTCTATCATGCTCAAGTACTTGGGCTTCATTTGCCATCTGATTTGTCATGAAACACCCACATAGACGCCATGGTTAGCAAAGCATCTAGAACACTTGGCTTCGTTCGGCGAATCTTAAGTTTAGCGAATACCACCACTAAACTTCGCGCTTACAACACTTTGGTACGTTCGAAAATCGAATATGCATCACTAACCTGGAACCTGCATCAGGCATACATCATTCATAAATTGAAATAAAGCTGCTCGATTTATCACCAAAAACAACCTGCGAACATCAAGTATAACAGAAATTAAATCTTCAGTTGATCTTGTTCCTCTGGAAAAACGTAGGCTGGTCACGCTTCTTTCATTTTTTCATAAGATTTATAACAATCAGTCATTAAGCGCTGCTTTTCGTATCAAACAAGCCCATCGTGTATCCTCGCGACTTCATCATCAGCTTAAAGTCGAGCCCATCTTCGCCCGTACCAATCTTTTCTTTAACTCCTCGCTACTACTTGCCATCCGTTACTGGAATCAGCTTCCTGCTGACATTACAGGTGTTATTAATCATAATGCACTCGTAAATAGTCTGAAATGTTACTTTAAAGCTTAAATTTTTGCATGTCAAACTTCGTCTTTTTGCTCTCTTCCTGACACATTGCACATTAAAATGCAATTCGTAATCCTTTTTTTTCGTAGTTGCATTTTGGTGTCACATGTATTTATTGCTCAATCATTTCTATATGTCTGAGGTATTGGATTACTGTTATTGTTAATATTTACACATTTATTTACTTTCATAAGACATATTGATATTGCTGCAACATAGGTATTACTGTACTATCTTAGTCAGAAAAAAAAAAAGGATATTTTTTTTTTGCTTAGCTCTGTTTGTTAAAAAAACTGTGTTGAGTCGTACTTTTGGTTGCAGTGCCGCATGCATTGTTCGAGCATTCGTAAATCTCTGAGGTGTTTGAATTACAGCTATATTTAATATCTGCACATTTACTTTCATAGGACATTGATATTGCTGCCACGAAAGTATTGCTGTACTATCTTAGATATTTTTTCCCTGAGTTCTGTTTGTTTGAAACTGCGTTATGCTGTATTATTCATAGTTCTGTCCCTTCTATGTAATGCCTTCGGGCCTTTAGGGTACTTGAATAAATAAAAAAAAACTTCTGGAGTGGAAGTTCTCGCATAAACAAGGCAACAAATGTGAATCCAGCATTGGCCCATACTTTAGCACGGAAACATAATATTTTCGTGTTATGCCCGATTAGATAAAGTGCTTTTGTTCTGCTAACGGAAGTGCTATGTTAATTATAAAATAAAGAGATTGTTGTTCCCAACGAAATAATGTATCCGGATGAGTATCGGTAACGTGATCTACAATAAAATTTGCCGAGACTTCGATTCGAGGGTTCTTAAGGAAACGGTGACAAAAGAGACGCATTGAACAATATCTGTCTCAAGCCGTGTTAGACTCACAGGGCGTGTGAGGGAATCGGTATGTTTTCTTCGTCCTACGCTGACGTTTTGTTGTGCCCATGGTTAGATGGCGGAGGTGTGGCTTCACTTTCGGGACGTAATTTCCGCTCCAGCATTTTTGTTAACCTCCTTGTCGAAAATTATCTCTTCGGTGCACTCTGATATGGACCCACCTCTGTGAAGATGCACGCATCATAACGTTAACCAATAGAGTTAACCATACCACTTTGGCCAAGCAGGATATCTCATTAGCCGTTCTATATACCGTGACACTATCGCTTCAGTTTTACGATTATCATCCGATTGTTTTGTTTGCTTCATTTTCTGTGACATCATTCAATTGAGGGGCCTTAGCAGAGTGTCGAAACGACGCTCCTGACACCTTGCAGTACCGGAACCCCGGCAACCCCTTGGCGCATTACGACACGACGGCCGAGGAGATACTGGACCAGTGCGGCGGCCACCTGGACATGGTGGTCCTGGGCGCCGGCACTGGCGGCACGGCCACTGGCGTCGCGAGGAAGCTCAAGGAGCGCCTCCCCAACGTTCAGGTACAAACAATAAACACTTCGTCGTTCATACTTTGACTGCTGTAGTGTTTATTGCATTACTGAACGTACTTCGATTGCATACACGGACTCGACACCGAAGAATTTAATTGAATGGAAAAGAACTTTTTTTTGGTTGTGCGGGAATCACGCTCCCGGTTCAGTGCCACGTAGCACGGCAAGCCAAGCCTGCGGGCCACCGAAGCTTGAATTTTATACGCCTCTTCTGCGCTACATGTGCCAGTCGCCATCGATACACGGCAGATTTTTCAGGACCTTCCCTTGCGTCAGAAGTTGTATATAGCCAAGACATGCAAGATACCCTGTTCAGGGGTGTTTCAAAGCACTTCTAAAGCATTTATGTTGTATTTTGCTGCTAACAGTATTGCGTTACTATATGCCTGATATCTCCCTCAACTGTTCATCCTCTCTTTTGTTACCTGATATCAAACCCTGTAGCTCACGCCTTATTCTTTAGCCAAACTCACTATTTTCCAGAACATATGTACCTGGCGGCGCCTGTATTCATTAAATTTATGACACATTTATCCGGACTCTAAGCGTTGTGTGCACAAGCTGACTGCGTAGCGGTGCTTGCTTCCGTTCCAACGCATTAGCCCGCAACAGCAGTAACGCGCAACAAGGGTGGCGGCGGAAATCGATAACAAAACTGAGAGAGACGACACTACGTGATGGGAGGGCATCGTGACTTCAGGCACGCATTTAAAAGCGTTGTAAGCGTGAGGAGGGAAAATGGAGCTGAGTTCTCGTTGTTTGTTTACTACCATTGTAGCTTAATGTTGCCTACCCGCTTTAAAACAGCAACGTCGTCTTCAATCAATATCAGCCCGCTGATTTAGTTGTCCATCAGTTAAAAAAAAAGTGCGCTTCTAGTTATCGAGTACAAATTCCAGCATATAAACGCCTCGAATTAAGGTATTCCTCCAAACTTTTTTTTCGTGTTGCAGATTGTGGGCGTTGATCCGCACGGCTCGGAGTTGGCCGTCGATGCTGAACCCAACGACCCTTCTGTGACGATGTACGAGGTCGAAGGCATCGGCTACGACTTCGTACCCACAGTCCTCGACAGAAGCGTAAGTTTTCACTTCTCATTTCTGATGTTTACGCACAATGCATTGTGTAACAGCGAGTTTTTTAATTATTATCATCAACTAGATATACCTCTAATCCCGATAGGTGTTATAGCAGGAAAAGCAATATATATATATATATATATATATATATATATAATATATATATATATTATATATATATATATTTGTGTGTAATGTATGTATGTAGACTGAATACATATTTATGAAGCTGAGATGAAGCAAATCGTTTAGAGTGGAACGTAGTTTATGCAAAATTTCATTCTTCTACGGAGGAATATGGCGCAATAAATTTGCAAAAACTTATGATTTTTTTGGTGAAGCCTCGCTGTACATTGTTCACAACACACGCTTCTTAACAATGTATAGGTGGGACGAAAGTATATGAAATAAGCTTAGAGAGAACTTCAACACTGGGTTTGCGTCGGTACAGCAAGAGAACGCAACCGCCTAGTCCAAAACGCCTTCACAAAGCTGAATACACAAGTATACGAACGAAGTGAACATATCACAGAGAGCTCCTCCGAAATAGCACAACCTGAAAGACTCTTAATGTGAACGTACAGTGGTCAACCCTCATATCTAGAACGACGAAGCGTCACGCTCGGAACTGCACGAGCGACATCTGCAGTCGTAGATAAGCCACATCAGAGCATGCGCGGCGCCTATGATGCGCCTCCTTTGCATTTTTGATCCTTGTTCATCGCCGCGGATGCAACCACCGCTTGGCCGTCGAAAGTGTTCTCAAGGGTTTAGCGCAAAAAAAACAAAAAAAAAAGCGAACTGCTTCGGCATTCTCGGTATGATATGATACCGCGAACTGAAAATAAGTTTGCAGTATAAAAGGTGCCGATCCGGGCGATTGCACTCCTTTTTTTCGGCGCAATACAGTTGACAGTGCTCCTGACGGCCAAAGCAGTTGTCCCTGCCGCGGCGAGGTCGGAAACTGCAAGGCGGGCACATTATTGACTCCACGCATGCTCAGAGGGGCCCGTTTCGAACTGTCGGATGTCGCTCGCGCTGTTCCGAGCGCCGTCGTTCTAGACATGCGTGTTGACGACTGTACAAAGTATAGGAACTAATGTTCACATGGGCGTAGAAGAAGAAGAAGAAATCACTTTATTTATAAAGTCCAGCAAAGTTGATTCGGGGTGGGCCTCAACCCCGGCCTAGGCATCGGCCGCAGCGAGGGGGTAGGGGCTTCACCCACCTTCTTACCTTCTTCCCTCGAGGAAAAGGGGTGGGCGGTGTGTTTGTATTAATATATATAATATATTAATATATATATATATATATATATATGCAAAATTTAAAGAATTTCGGGTAATGGAATTTAGCACCCCCCTTCTGCCGACTACGCCAATGGATGTGTACATTGTTTTCGCAATTCTTAGCCCAAAGAAGGCTTTCTGGAAGAGTAGAAGTTTGGGCCATTGGTGATGCATACCTGGTTAAGTGAAGCGCAATAGACGGGACGAGCACTACTAACAACTGTGACGTTATTGGAAAGCATCGCCGCATCTAGACAGTATGCGCATGCGCACGAGACCCTCGGTGACCAGCAAAAAAAAAAGGGGGGGGGGGGGGGCAGGCTTGCGTGGAAAAAACCCTCGGGACAACAAACACGTGGCGAATATATGCACGCAAAAAAAGGAGGTGGAAATGTGAAGCGTAAGTACGCAGTTGACTACGAAAAAACGACAAAGTTAACAAAATAAGAACTAAGAAAACGTTCTAAAAGCAAAAATATTACAAAAGCAGTAAAACGTAAGTGCAAGAACCAATATAAATGTAATATAATTGTTGGGGTATTGCGCCTCAAGACCACGATATGATTATGAGGGACGCCGTAGTGGAGGGCTCCGGAAATTTTGACCATCTGGTGTTCTTTAACGTGTACCTAAATCTAAGTACAGGGGTCTCTGCCATTTCGCCTCCACCGAAATGCGGCCGCCGAGGCCGAGATTTAAATGCGGCTATCGATACCCAACTGCGTACGCTTCACATTTCCGTCGCCTTTTTGTAGCGTTAGCTACACTTGCCTAGCCGGAGCCGATTTCGTGTGGGTCATCATGAGCCGTGCTGCGCATGCGCGAGGATGAGTGCGGAGCGGGCATCTCACGCGCTCTCCGCCACCGCCACGCGCGGCTCGCCGCTGCTGGTGGCGGAGAGCGGGAGGAGTGGCGGCGTAGCCGGGCAGACAGACTGGCGCCGGCGCGCGCGACTCGCCGCTGCTGCTCTGCGCATTCGAGAGGGGTGACGTCGTAGCCATGGCGCGCGCAGCTATTCGCCTTCGCTGTGCAGTCGCCGTCTGACAATGCGCTGGTGCCGCTTGATAGCGCCTCTGACTGGCGTTTGCAGGTGGGTAACGCCATGGAGAAGGAGAGCGCAAATGCTGCTCAACGGCGCAGAAGAGCCGAGAAGGTTATGTCATCGGATCCCGAAGGTTGCCTGGCAATTAGCGGTTCAGCGTACGAAGAATGAACAGAGGAAGGCTAAACGTGTTGCGGAGACACTGGAGGAAAGGGAGGAACGTCTAGCAAAGCGGCGTCGCCAGGATGCTGAGCGACATGCCCGACCACCTCTGCAGCAGCAACAACAAGACGCCGTCGATGACGTCAAGGCTCGCTGATCGACTGCCTATACTGTGAAACTTAGCGAAAGCGCCAGTGCGACTCGGACCTTCGAGGCGGACTTCGTAAACAATCCGTTTGGATACGTGTGCGAGTGTGAAACATGGCACATGAAAGACTTGACGCCGCTAAGTAGTGCCATGCGTGAAACGTTGAGTTTAGTGGCGGCGCCTGAGTGGGGTGAAACCGTGGCGCGGGTTTGTACAACGTTCAAGAACTTTCTCGTTAAGCAGAACATTTCGCTCTTTAGCGTTACCAATGGGTATCGTTACCCGGCCATGCCGCCAGGTCTACAGGTTCTGAACGATGTGGCCGAATGTGTGTCATTGGAGCAGCAGTAAGCATGACAATCAAGCTATTCCTAGACAATCTGGAGAGATCAGAATAATCAGCTGAACCTTTGCTAACGCTACGTATATCCTGGCATAGCCGAGCTAAGCCACTGCAAATTTTTGTGCATACATTTGCACACGTTAGGTTGTCACGGGGTTTTCTCACGTCTGTATGCATTTTTTTTTCTGGTCAGAGAAGGTCTTGTGCTCATGCGCATAGTGTCTAGCTGCAACGACGCTTTCGAATAAATGTTCACAGTTGTTAGTAGCGCTCGTCCCGTCTAACTTTTCTGTCCCGTTTAGTACCTCGCTTGACTTTACCAAGAAGGTTTTCTGGAGAAACTTTAACTGACTCCACACGCCGCAATAGGCTTTACCCAATGCGTTACAGTCATGTCCGCTGGCGCCTTCTCACGAGGTTTATCAGCATGCGAGTTCATCGCCCTTATACTTATTACAGCTGATAGACAAATGGTACAAGTGCAACGACAAGGATTCTTTCCTCATGGCCCGAAAGTTGATCCGACAGGAAGGTCTCCTATGCGGTGAGTGTGGGTTCCTGTTTCCATAACGACATAATGTCTCAACTAATTACGTAGAAAGTTGTCTTTGTTTGTCAATTACCTGAAGCAGGTATGAGAACTGTATACATAAGGCAGTGCTTGGGCAGTTTGAAAGGCCAGCTTGTCTAATGCGAAGGATGTCGTTGTTGAGCGCGGTTTAACTGAGCGTGTCGAGCGATAGCAGCGACTACCGCGGAAAGCGGCGCTGTCCCGCGCGGCAAGCAGCGGCACGCTGTGCGCATTTTTCTTTGTATTGCCGGCGCGGGAGTCACGTGGCAGAAGTCTACTAACAGGCACTAACTCCGGGATCGGTGTGCTATTCTGGACACTGTCCACAGTAGCACCCCCGGTCCACCTTTGACCAAGCGACGATGTCATGTGATGACGTCATCGTATTGCATCGTGTCATGATGTAATGATAGCATCACCAACTTCGGTCATATGTGATGTAATAGCAACGTCACATGGACGTCGCAGCAAGCCGTCACTGGTGGCGTAGGTCCCGCGTTTTGTCAGCGCGCACCGCTCGTTCCTTCTCCATGCCGCTCGCTCGGAGGCGGCCACTGGGCTTTTGTACCACTTTTTGGCGCTTGACTTGTTTTGCTCAAGGTCACCGCGCAAAGCCACTTAAGGCTTTAGCCTCAATACATTTGTTAAAAGCTGTGCTTGGTGTGGAGCTGCATTGTCGAGTCTGCAGTTCTTGTTTGTTCGCAGGCGGCAGCAGCGGGTCGGCGATGAGCATAGCCGTGGTGGCGGCCAAGTCGCTGAAAGCTGGCCAGAAGTGTGTGGTGGTGCTGCCCGACGGTGTGCGCAACTACATGACCAAGTTCCTCTCGGACGGATGGATGGCCGAGCGTGGATTCATCTCGCTCTACTCCGAGATGAGCACCAAGCATTGGTGAGCTCAAGTATTAAGTTGCAGCCCGCAGTGGCTTGGCCATAATCGAGCACATTATGTCTCGGTGGCTGTAAAACAACCAGCCGCCTTTTTGACCTACTAGTTCAAGTAGTAATTTTGCGTAACCGAGACGTTATCAGGCATGTTCGGAATGCTGGAGGAGTATGTAAGAAGATACTCTTGTGCAAGAAATGATTGCATTCACTGAATAGATACAAATAGGCACACTGCTCTGGCGAGATAACACTAGGTATTACTCAAACTTTGCAGACATCGGTCGTTAGGTATACAAAGAAAAGGAGACATTACAAACGATACGCACACATGCTTCATTCATGGTTCTTAGTATGCAGCGTATGGGCACTTGTACCCTTTTAGGTTGCGGGCACTCTTGTCTAGCGATAAATTCAAGGTGTCACGGAGAATGTGTATCACGTCCCCCAAATTTCGCTTCTTCCGCTCGTTAGGCTATGCATTCTGACACTGCGGTCGCACGTTGAATGCTTAAACGTAGTGTGACAATAGCTGAGGTTGTCGGAAGGACTTAGAGAACCTGAGAAGTGAGGTACGCAGAGGTCGATGAGGCTGTTTCTGTCGTCATGTCGCCTTCGGAATTTTGCGGTCATATAATGTGACTGGAGCCAAATCTTTCGCTAACGGATGAGGGCGTGGGAGGTATAAGAATGTCGCATCATGAAAACAACTTATGTGTTCAATGTAGATCGCCATAGGCGTGCGCAGGGGGGTGGGGGGGGGGGGGCAGTGGGGGTGGCCGCCCCCTAATCACCTAAGAGGGGGGGCGCAAAATCTGCCTCGTACATTGACTTAATAGGAGGGGGGGGGCGCTGCGATGAACTTTCGCCCCCCCCCCTGATGGGGAACCCTGCGCACGCCTATGTAGATCGCTAACAAACAATATGACAATTTATTCAATTTGTTATAATTCCAGATTGTCACTGGTGTGTCGCAGTGAAAATGTTTATCTAGCATAATGTCACAGCGCTTCACGTCCAGGCGTTTTATCCGTTCGGTGCAGCGGACTGTCCCTAATACGCTGATGTTTCTTGAATATGCGTCGAAATACAGGAAATACGAAAATTCGAAATTCAAAGGAATTGCGCAGTTAGTTCTCCTATACTTCTTTACTGCGCATAACTACTGTACCCAAAGAAGGACCTGACATGCGTATGACTCAATCCTGTCCTAGAATACTCACACAGCTGTATTCTAGGCATCTGGCCTAACCTTAGCAGGTCCAGTAAGACGTCGACTTTAGACACAAAAGAGACAGAATGAAACGGCATTTTCATAGCTTACCTAATAACATCACACGCACAGTCGACTTGACCAGGCGCGACCTGACGCAGCTACCGTCGGCAGCTAAACTTTCAGGCTGAGCTGACCCGGCCGCTTACGCTGGTCAACTCAACCCGCTTGAGTTAAATGTGCACGTGCCCTACGAGCAACCGGAGTATGATGATCCTTTGCGCATGCAGGTGGTGGAACCAGACTGTGCGCTCTCTGCGGCTGCGCATACCGCTGACAGTGACGCCCAGCGTGAGCTGCCAGGATGCCGTGGAACTAATGAGTGCCGAAGGCATCGACCAGGTCCCAGTCGTTGAGGAAGCGGGTCAGCCATTGATTGTTCTTCTGGAACAAATCAAGTGCATCTAGTGAAAAGGAACTGCAACGCGCCACACGCAGCCATTGTAAAATCCAAGCATTCGGATAAGTTTCAGATTTGGCGCTCTGTTCGACATACTTTCACTTCGTACCGCCTTCACAGGGCCGCTCAATGCGTTTACATCTACATAGCCTACCCCTGACATCGTTTTACTTGCTTTTGATCTTGCCCTTACTGCAAAGCTCGTCAAGACGTGAAACGGGTGGCCTACTGGCCGGATCACGTTGTCATACAGGGTGTTTCAAGAATTGTTTCCGAAAATTCTCAAAGATCAGGAAAATGCGATATTTGCTCGCTGCCTTCACAATTGCTTTTTTCTGTAGCGGCAGACATCTTAAAATAGTTGAAGACATCATTTGGGAGAATAATTAAGAAGTTGACTTTTTTTCATTAGAGGAGTTACGCGGTTATGTCAAATGGAGAATGCAAGTCTTTATGCGAAGAACCATCGTATATAGAAAAAGTGGCCTCTAGTAATTATTGTGGCGTAATGAAATTCAACCAAATTCAACGGCGAAACCGAAGCACCGATGAGCGCAACAAGCAGACGACCAGAATGAAGTCACTGTTCACGAAAACGATTACAGGGGCGTAGTTCTTCCGCGTTCGTGAACGTATGTGCGCCATACGTGCTATAATTGCTAGCGCAGCCCGCACAACGAAGTTGGTTGATGGTTGATGTAACGACGCTCACTCATTCTGGACGTCTCAGAAGGATATGGCACTTGCGTGCTTCCGCGTTTCGGTTTTGGTTTCGCCGCTGAATTTGGCTGAATTTTATTACTTCGCAATTATTGCTAGAGGCCGCTTTTTGAAACCTCAAAGCTGCAATTGCATTGTCGCATGAAGGACTTCGATTCTTCTATTTGACATAATCGCGTGACTCCTAATAAAAAAAAAGTTAATTAATTTAACTTCCCTAATTACCGTCCCAAATTATGTCTTAAGCAATCTTAAGATGCCTGCGGCTACAGCAGAAGTAAATTGTGAAGGCGTCGAACAGATATCGCATTTACCCGATTTTTTAGAATTTTCGGACCCATTTCTTGAAACACCCTGTATATTTGTTTGACGGTGCCTTTTTAGAAACTAAGTTCTCATTACCAATCCTAGAATGACAGAGAGTTGAGCTAGCGGGTAGAGATTCACGTTAGAAAAAGCTAGGCGTTGCAGGCACGAGCAAAAGTAGAGAAAAGCACGTTTGTGTATGCCGTTCTCTGTCGTTTGGGCCCGTGTCAGCGCGCCTAAACTGTAAGCAGAAATTAGCCGATGGAAGTTTTATCAGCTTATAACATTGTTCTTATTATTTTCGTTCTTGCAGTTATGCCACAAATCACACCTTATCTTTTATTTTCAGAGCCGTGCTCGGAATGGTCTCACTGGGAAACTTAATGTCTAAGATACTGGCGCGGCGCATCGACGCCACGACGCCGGTTGCAAAGGCTGCGTATGACCAGTTCAGAAAGGCAAGTCAGCATTTTGAAGATGGCATTCTTCTTAGCATCCAGCTAGAGTAACGATTATTCCTTGCCTTCGATGCTACAAAGCACCTGGACCAAGATTGCAGAAAAATATTCCCGTCAAGGACGAATCCTTTGTCGACTAAGAAGCTTTCTTTCTCGGAAATCCATAAAGATTTCCTTTGTATCTTTGTGCTGCGAACGTGCGTATGACAGTCTTTTCTTTTCGTGATCCTTTCGGTCTTCCGCTGTACTCCGCTGTATACCAATAGATATAGAAACGTCACATTTTCCCCGCCATTTATTATTCACTTTAGCGAAGTACGTGTTATTTATCAGCAAGTCGCACGTTAGAATTGGACAATATCTAATGTGTGCTGTCAATATTCACGTTTTTCCATTTGCTCACTACAGTACACAAGTTTGTTATTGTCTATACGTGGCCGATACGCCTGCGAAATTGTCACTGTAGCGCTACAGTGCTCTCGTGTGAGAGGTGCGACTACCATACTGTAGTGCCCTGCAGTGCAGAGAAGGAGAGGTTGTTGCACTGTATGTACACGGCCCTCAACCTCTAAGGTGAACACATCATTAGTATTCAAGACCTGATAGAAGCTCTTGTTTAATACGTAATCCGTAGAATTATTATTGTGCTCATCGACACCATGGTTAGACGTCATATAACGGACATTTGCCTCGTGAACTAGGATAAACGTTCTAGTTTTACCGACCTGAATACTAATGAGGTGTTCGCCTTAGATATGGACGACCATCTTGTAGGCACATCGTTCCGGTTTATTTTCGGTCTCACATTTACATTCAAATTCAATAATCAGCCTTCGTGCTACAACGTATATATATCAGTACTGGCATTTTAGACGACATACTTACGTAGTGGCTAAGACATACCGACGCCTTTCAGGTGACCCTGGATACGACCCTGGCATGCTGTCCACGATGCTGGAACATGGCCACTTCGCCCTGGTGGTCGCGGAACAAGTGCAAGGTGACTTAATACTCGTCGAATCTTCGAACGCGCAAGGCTAGGAGGGTGTCCTGCACGTAGGCATAGCCAAGGGGGAGGGAGGAACACCCCTTCTCCCCCTCTGTAATATTATCATCCTGGTTACGTCGGTGGTACTGCATTTTGAACGTTCGCATTCCTTTCGTCTTTTTTTTTCGGTATTTAGGCCTAATGCGACAGTGGTGTGTGTTCTTGGTAGCGACATATAATATCTCAACTTGTTCTAGAAACGCCCTCGCTTGGCACTGAACAGTGTGACAATTTTTCACCAGAACAATAGGCGTGTTTTTTCTCGCCTCGTAGAGGGGAATGGAATGAGAAGCGAGAACACGGAGTCCCCAGTTGCGCACCTTAGTGGCTCTCATGTAAAACTGAAGCGGCTGCATTTATAATAACGTGTTCTTATGCCTCTGGCTTGTGCGCATCCAGAAACACCTTCCATATTAATAACTGACAGGCTGAAGGCCCACCCACCATATATAGAAAAGGAAAAATAATCATAATTCGGATATTGCGTTATTACGTGCACTGCGTTGCACTCGCAGAACGTAAACATACGCGCCTGTGACATACTTAGGAAGCAGTTGTAGCCGAACGCATAGTACCCTGACCATATTGGAAGCACTCATAAATAAATAAATAAATAAATAAATAAATAAATAAATAAATAAATAAATAAATAAATAAATAAATAAATAATAAATAATAAAAAGATAAATAAATATAAATAAATAAATAAATAAATAATAAATAAATAAATATAAATAAATAACGAGCTATGTCTTCCACGGATATTCAGGCAGCATATATATAATGGATTTACTTCGAAATTTCAATGCAGTATTCCAATGCGTGTAATCGTTATCGCGTTTCGTGATGCTAGCAAATTAAATGACGACATACGTCATTTTCCTTTTTTGAGCGTGATTTCAGAAAGCCAGCAAACAAGCGTTTCTGCACCGTTGTCGCCTCATCCGTGGTTGCCACGGCCAAGTGAGTGAAACGAGACACCGGGACGTAGTCTTCCTCATTGATAGCACACCTTTATTTGACGTGTGCTTCTAACGCGTCGTCACAGCCTTTGTCAACAGGCAACCAGAGAGGCTTTAACTTGGGCTAGTTGCTACGACATTCTTAGATAATGCAGTTGAGCTGAGCGGCATGCACTATTGCGCACTACTTGTCCTGTTCTTTCTCGTTAGTCCTTCGTGCATTTCGCTCAGCTCAACTACATTAGAAGGGCAGCCAGCAGTGCCACATCGGAGGTGACAAAAACCAAGAAATGTGCTACGCTTTCATCTCATAAGTCAGAGCACCGCCGACGCAAGCCATAACGTGTCAAGTCTCAGTTATGTCTTTAAGCGGCAGCGAAAAGGTGGGAGGAGTTTTATTGCACGAAGAAAGATTTTTATGGCTGATTTTCATTATGCTTGCAAAGCACGACACACTGCCGTGCAAGTCTTTTGCAGCTGGGCAGGAGGTTGCCTGTTCGACTCCTGCAGGTCGCGGCGGCTGCATTATGGCTAAGGCAGCGAATAACAACGTTCACTCGCTGGGCTTTGCGAGCACGTTAAATGGCCCTAGATAAGAAAAAAATCATCGAAGCCCCCATAGTGCCTCTCTCTCAGGAACATTTGGGACGCGCCTAGGCACATTTTTTGGGACGCTAAATACAATCAATTAATCGTGACTTCATATCCGAACTGCCCCTGAACATTTGAATGACAGCACCTGAATTGCTTTTTTACGCTTGCAGTGTATACATTGTTCTGGTTTAATGTTCAATTCGAGCACAGGGGTTATGAAAGGTGCCATAGTGTGGGTCATCGGATTTTTTTTTTTTCCAACTGGGCAGTTTTACACTGGAAGGCGGCAATCGCTATCCCAAATGGAATGTTTGCTTTTGTGCTCAGCAGGGAAACGCAATAGCTGCTGAGTCAACGCAACGTGTGTTCTGCATACCGTCAGAACTCTTATTCAAATGAAAATGTTCGAGGCGATGTGAAATAGTTCACGAAATGTTCGCATAACTCACTACGAGAGATATCGCTCAGCAATTCACTCATATGCGCAGTTAATATGGTGTGTGGTTCCTTCGGAACGTTTCGACAGCCACATTTCGGAACTTCCTATGGTGTAGTTCTTTGTGGCGAAAGCCAAGATAGCCATTATTCAATGTGTAACATGTGTCCAGTTTTGGAGGTAACGCGTTACAAGTAACGGCGTTACCGGTAACGCGTTACTTCTTTCAGCAACTTTGTAACGTACCCGTTACAATTTTGGAACGTAACGGGTAACGTACTTACGCTAAAATTTTTCGGTAATATGAGGTGCCACGTTATTCTTTACTATTTTTTCCAATTACCCAGGTAGTTTTTGTACAAACTTCTTTCGTCTTGTGGGAGCCACTTTCTCATAGCACGCCCCGATTATTTTGTCGCAGCGGCGGACGACTGTCGTCCGCCAGGCGTTGTCAAAGCGTGGGTCCTTTGTTGCGCGAGCAAATTGCAATGGGGAGCTCATTGCCGAAATTTTTAATGGATCTGCTGCTTTCGGCTAACTTGCTATCGAGGTTCGAGTTGTCGTGGATAGTCGATGAAGCGAAGCAAAGTGCTGTCCTCGAAACCGTAAAAAGCGAGCTGCCGTGATTTGCTCGACTTGCGGACATCAAGATCATGGTATATATAGCGACCCGCCTGAACTCCAGCACAACGGAGGATGACTTCTTCGGAAATGACTTCTCGACATCATCTCCAACTGAAGATGAGCAACTGTGTTCGTATTTTGGTGCCGCATGATATCGCGCTGCGTGGACTCAAGTAAAACTTTCCGCACGTTCACCAGTCAATCTGAAAGTCAATACAAGAATACCAATAGCGTGTCCTTCGAGCGCTACTTCGCGTAGGTGCGAACGTATTCACTAAGAAGCGAGGTAAGCTGTTCGATGACAGCTTTTAAATGCAGATGTTGCTTGCGTTCAGCAAGTTGTAGTTATATTAGGAATTTGTACAGGCAGTACTAGCACTGTTTAAAACTTCGTTTTAATATTAGTTTTGCTTCTTTCTATATGCAATGGCAGCTACGTTATGGTGATTAATTCTGAGCGAGCGAGGGGGACCTTGAACACCTTAACATACGCACTCGCAATTTTTGCGGTAATTATGCAGGTTAAAGCGAAATAAATTGTTTATGTGAGCAAATACTTTTCCCCAGAATTTTGCCATTTAAGCATCTCCTTATTGCTACAAAATTTTGGCATTTATTTTGTTAGTAGAAACACCCCGTCATATACTGCAGGTTGCCGAGAGTTCATAGAGGTTTTTTTTTCGGCGAGCGTTGATGATGAAATTGATCATTTTGTGGTTAATTTCATGTTGAGAAAAATGGCTCACCATATGGTGACAGAGTTACAAGCCATCACATGTAGCTGTACGGGCTATTTTAAGCCGCCATACTCTTGCAAAGATACGACACATTTGTGCAAGTTATTCTCGCGCAGTCACCATTTTAAGTAAAATTATTGTTGGGCTAGAACTCTTATGAGAAATATAAATATGAGCTTTATAAAATTGTTATTGTGGGCCCCTTCAGCGAAGTGCACTGAATAAAATTTCTGACCATGGAGTAACTGCAGAAGTAACGGCCGTCACTTTTTTCGGTAACGGTAACGGTAATGTGTTACCTTTTTTTTTATGGGTAAACGTAGGGTGGTAACGCGTTCCTCTTCGTTAGCGTAACGAGTAACGTATTTAGTTACTTTTTTCCGGTAACGCTACAATGCTGCATGTGTCCACATGTCTCGTGCAGAATTACTCACTCTCTCTTAGTGTAGAGAGGCATTATCTGTATTACCGAAGGGTTTAACAAAAGAAGAAAGAAAGAAGAAAATATGATCATTTTTTTAGTATCGCTTCTTTTCGTGTTTCCTTGCCTTGACGCCTGCGACTAATCAAGTACCAAGAAATGGCTCAGACGGCTGGCTGTTAAGTGTTCAAATTATTGAACGCAGCTTTAGGACACGAAGCTGCACAATGTATTGTGATCGAAATTTGTGGCTGCAGATTATTAATCTCCACCTGGACGTCATGGGCATGTGCCCAGCTCCCGACAAACCCTTACGCATTGCTCCCAGCAGTATCCTTCTGCCGCGACAAGAAGTAGGAACTGCGACCTTGCGTTCACGAGCAGAATGCGGTGATATGAATGGCGTCCTCGTGGTTCTTAAAGCCGCCGCGGTGGCAAGCGGTTGCGGTGCTCGGCTGCTGACCCGAAAGACGCAGATTAGATCCCGGCCACGGCGCTCGCATTTCGATGGCGGCGAAATGCTACAGTCTTGTGTACTGTGCGATGTCAGGGCGCGTTAAATAACCCCAAAAGAACTTGTTGTTCGGTATGGTATAGTTCATTCTTCGGTTACTTTCATGCTAAGTAACCCGCACATTTTACCTGTTTTCGAAGCAATGCACTCCTCACCAGAGCAGGATTGGCCACCCTGGTGTAGTACTTGGCCACTACCTCCCACATGAATAAACAAACAGAATGGAAAACAAAATCACAGGCTTTTTCTTTTGTTCAGTGGCTACAGGTGCGTCCAGGACAAAAGAGGTTGTCATCGGCATAGTTACCAACATCGATCTTCTGCGATTCATCACAAAGGGATCCAAGCCGAAGCCCGAAAATAGCATCAACGGTGGTGACAAGTTGATGGGATGAAGAAGTTCTCCTCGAATAAAGTTATAGCAGCGTTTCATTGCCGTCAACCTTTCTAATGTCTTCCCGCAACCTTTTAGGCGAAAGCCTCATATGTCTCATGAGAAAGGTCATGTGCCGAAAAGCGGGCGTGAGGTATAGAAAAGCACATGAATCACAAAAAAAACAGCGCGCCTCGTGGCTCGGGCAAGGCTCGGGTGCGAGCTGCGCGTTACTTGTCTTTGCGGCGTTCGCGTGAATAAAATATATAAGAACGGCGTCGCGTGACTCTCACTCCGTCTTGCGGAAGCGTGAAGTCTAGGCGATAAAGAAACTAAGGGAGACTGCAGTTCTCCAGGACCAAATAAAGTTCATTTCATCATCGTCTCCTATAGTGCAGCAGACGTCACGGAAAGCTTCCGCGGAGCGGCGCCGGTCGCTTGCAGGGTATGAAAAAAAAAAACGGCATTCACCTGACTGATTTCTGCCGTCTAGGGGAGCGATAGCCATACAAAGGCGAGCGAAAGCCTCACTGGGCATATATATTTGAGTAGTGAGTTAATAAGTAAAATGTAATTAGTGAAAGTTATTGAAATGATGATAAAAGCAAACGAAGTGAATACTGCGTTAATTATTGAAAGTTCACTAGTGAGGGTCTCAATTGGCTAACGTTGAACGTCGACATAAAGTGCACGGTAAGATAGCCACACCGGATGGCTTTCGTCTTCGAGTCGTCTTGGGCGAATGCATAAGTGACACTGGGATATTTTTTTTCTTTTTGTCATATGTACCAAACTCATTAAGTTAAACACGCGTCGTTAACACACACACACACACACCACACACCACACACACCACACACACACACACCCACACCACACACACACACACACACACACACACACACACACACACAAACACACCCCACACACACACACACACACACACACACACACACACACACACACACACCACACACACACCCCAAACCACACACACACACACACAACACACACACCACACACACACACACATATATAATATATAGATATAATATAGCAGAAAATAATACAATACACACAAGAGTGGCCCTGAAACTGAAAAAGCTCGCCCCGCTGTTCGAGACAACGCCTGCCTGTACCATATTATATATATATATTATATAGATATATATTATATATATATTATATATATATATATATATATACATATATATATATAATGTTGACTCTCGAACAGCGGGGCGAGCTTTTCAAGTTGCAGGGCACTGTTATTTGATTGTTTTCGTTTAAAATTCAACTGGCAGTGAGATCAATTTGTAAACCACACGTGAAATGAACCAAGACAGTGTGGAAGGATTGAGCGAGTATTAGCGTTAATGTTATGACCATGCACCACGTCTGTTGTGAGAAAGAAAATAGGGCTAACGCGGTGATGATTAGGGCTACGGCCAGCTTAGGTGCGTGGTGAATTTGCAGAAAGTGGTGAAATGAAACGCCGCCAACGTGGTGTCAGGCGTTTGCTTGCGCTATTTTGCACAAACGGAGCAAGCGCGAAGCTCCATGGAAGATGCACAGTTGTTACATACACGCAAGCCTCCGTTGAGTCAAACCTTGGGCCCGAAAATGTACGACGGCATAAGGCAGAATGCTGCGAGAGAGGCGAATGAGAGCTGAAGAATGTCAGGTTTGTTTCACGTAAGTTTTCGTGCTACAGATGAAGTGCATCAGACACGGAAGCTAAGGAACTAAGCGTGCAAACACACGAGATGAGAACAACACCGAACGCCGACTGTTCGACTGAAAGGGCGCACCACAACTGAAAAGAAATTAGAACGAAGAAACCTATATGCGCATGCGCAGGTGTAGCGCACCAGTCATTCCGGCACATGTGGGGATCGCGCGAGAGATAACTGCCAGGCATTCTCATTTTCTTAAGAAGCTAATCGAAGGCTGGCCACGCATGCGCTTCAACTACTATCGATATGCAACCCCTCAAATATACACGCGTTTGTCATCCTTGTATGCTGCGCATTCGTCGAACTTTGGCGTGCATGTGCACATTGGCAACGTAAAGAAAGGTAGATGGCGAGCCTCCGGTTAACGACTTCTTATTGCAATCTCTTCATTAACCAGTGGCAGCCTGTCCTACGTAAAGCGACGCAGTTAAAAAATAACATATATACCACAGCAGTACGGCATCGTGCTGTCAATACGGCGAAATATACTTGTTCGCATGTAGCGCGGTAAAGGCCTTGGACACAAATTAAATAAAGAGGACGAAACGTTGCTTACGAAAGCAATGTTGTCGGTTTAGCTTCGCCTAGCATGATTGATCGGTAATATACTACTCTCTAAATCTTGACGTCACATGAAAATAGTCACGGTGCCGCATTCCGATGGAGGCGAAATGCGAGAACACCCGCGTACGTAGATTTAGGTGCACGGCAAAGAACCCCAGGTGGCCAAAATCAGCCCGCAGTCGTAGTCATGTCGTGGTTTTGGCACGTAAAACCCCAAAACATTAATTGTTAGCGCAAACAATCCCTTGCTCATTCCAATCATAACAAATAAAGCGGGATTCACATGACAACCAGCGTATCACGTGACGCCTGCATCATCAAAGCGCGCTGCCCATCGTCGAGACTGGCCTGCGCTCGCAGTCCGGATGGAAATTTCATCACACTTCGCATCACTGCTGGTGGTGTGTCTACGGAATCCATACGCCGCCCCGTCATGGCAGCAAGAAGCGAGCAACTCGTATTGTTCCGTGGATTTTTGCGAACTTGAGGACTTGGAGCATTATGTCAAGAAAAACAGCCTGCAGCACGTAGAGTCACGTGTGAGTAACTGTTAGTTGCGGTTGACCGCTTCGACACTGTGGGACGATGTAGTGCTCAAATATGAAAAAAAAGAACATCTACTACGGAGGGTCTTTAAAGGTACGTATACTTTATAGATGATCACTACGTTATTAATCTTTTTCTCGAAGAAGCTTCTTTGAACGTCTATTTGCCTGTGAACTCACGATAAATTGTTAACGTATAACGCTGTGGCGTTGGCTGTGTTTGTAAGCATGTCCGAGCATATTTTATGCGCAGACCAGCCAGGTGGCCGGTTGCGACCGTACTCGCGTCCGACGTTGCCCTTCAACAACTGAACTTTTTATCATTGGTGTACTTAAATGGCTGTGTTCTTATTCTTTTGCTGACGCGCCGGGCTTTTCTTCGGACAGAACAATAGCAATTCATGTGAATGGGCACCACAAGCGTGAATAGAAACTGTTTGCTAAGGCACCGAAAAAGAACACCTAGGATCCTAGGACAACGAACTGGCTAGAAAATATAGCAGCTAAATACTTGAGTTCGTTCCGTATGCCTATATTTTCTTTGTGATGTAAGTACAGAACTCTGAGCGTCAAATGGTTTGTGATCAGCGTTAAAAACATAGGCTAAATGTCGGTTTATTTTTATTAGACCGTTTCGCAAGTTCACTTAGAGCCTCGTTGAAGGCTATGTGCTTGCTGCGGACACGCTGTCCCTGCAAACTTCTTAATCTCATCTGCCCACCTCACTTTCTGCTTCCCCGTATACGCGCTTGTCTTCTCTTGGAATCCAGTCTGTTAGTCTTAATAACCAGTGGTTATCTCGCCTTCGGGCTACATGCCCTGGCCATTTCTTCTTAATGATTTTGAATACGGTGTCGTTAACACGCGTTTGTTCCCTCCTGGCCCACTCTGTTCTGTTCTTGCCCCGTAACGTACACCTATCATTTTCCTTTGCGTGGCTCGTTGCGTCGTGCTCAATTAAATTTGAATTCTTTCGTAAGCCTCCAGGTTTCTGCCCCGTAGGTAAGTACCGGTAACATGCGGCAGTTAAATACTTTTCTCTTGAGGAATGGTGGTGAACTTTCATTCATGATCTGAAAATACCCGCCCAATGTGCTCCATCCTATGCTTATTATTCTAGTTACCTTAGTCTCACGGTTGGTGTCTGCGGTCACTATATGCCCCATAAGTATGCGTGTTCCTTTATTACTTCCAGTGCCACGCTATCTATCGCAAACCGCCGTTCTCTTCCGAGACTGTTGAACCTTAGTCTAAAAATCGATATGCAAAAATTGGGGTCATAAATCAATAAGAAGAAAACTAATGGAAACAATAGACGTGTGAAATAACGGAAACGACGACCGCTTCGTCATCTGCGATTAGGATTTCCGTGCGTATCGCGAGAAGTTGTAACCTTACTTGTTGCCCCGAAGCAAGATAAGGAGGGAGGGGCTTTTTCCGAGGTTGGACGCGGAGGTCACTGTATCGAACTTCTACGCAAAGAAGTTATCGAATAAAAAAAAAAGATCACCACAAATGAACTGTTAACTTGTTTCCATACGGTGAAACAGCGCTATCTGCCACGTTATCACTGCGCCATTGTTTGGCGTCGGTTTCGACAACCTCTGACCGTACCACGCGGCCATAAATTCCCGCGTTCATTATCGTCCACGGCATCCTTTTGCGCCGCCTAACCATGCTAGCCACGGTAGCGTTGGTCGCCTGGACAGTGGTCGTCTTGGGCGCCACCATCGCCGTTTTGCAACTGCTGCGGTAAGTGCGATCATTCTCAAGTGTGACTGCAAGGACATCAGCCTCTTTTATTCCACTACAGGACAGAGGCCTCTCCCGGTGACCTGAAGTTTACTGCCCTATCCTGTGCTAGCTGATTCCATTTTATCCTTGCGAACTTCTCAATTTCGTCACTCTATCTAACTCTCTGCAATCCTCGACTGCGTTTCCCTGGTAACCATTCTGTGGCTCTTACTGTCACCGGTTGTCTTTCCTGCGCATTACGTGGCCAGCCCAGGTCCACTCCTTTCAATTGATGTCAACTGGGATATCTGTTACCCCTATTTGTTCCCTGACCCATTCTGCCGGCCTCCGACCTCTTAACGTTACTCCCATCATTTTGCGTTTCGATGCCGTGAAACAGCACTGGGGACGTACCCGTGGTAAATCGTTATTTCACTGTACATTAGAACAGATATGCAAAATGTTGCAGAAAGTGGCCGGCAACGTCGGAGAACAGTAATGTCCGTACCTATAGCTTAAGAGAAGCGCTGCGGTGAAATATTGCCTTCAGTGCAGACATGCCATTAGAAATCCCAATGAGATGATGAAAATCTTTAGGACTGCTCACGAACATGCTTTTCGCTTCCACTCAAATCGTGTATAGTGCTCGTTACCTTGTAATTGTGAAGAATTGTTAGCGTGGGATTTCTACAAGATTAAAGTAAGCGTAGAAGACGCGTTGTTAAACAAAGTTTGGGAGTATTTGCGAAAGTTGCGAGGATGAGAGTGTCAGTTACCCGGGAAGAAAGCTTCGTTGCGGAAAAAATCTCGTCAGGCGATGGTTCAAGATTCGATCCCCCGACTCGCACTTTTTCTTCAGCTGCGATTCTTTGTACAATGAACCTCTATAAGTTTCTTTTCTTTTTGCAGCATTGTGATAGACATTCACGTGAACCCCTCCTTTTTTATATATAGAAACACGTCCACTTAGCTGTCACAGAACACTTTTATGTAGGGAAACAGTTGGTGGTACGTTGGTCTGAATTTTTCGTGTCGTTGTCGTTCACCTGCACAAAAGCTTGGAGGACGCTTGAGCTTCGCCTTCAAGAGTAGAACGTGATCGTAATCGGGCCCAGTGCACATCACCTTCTCAATTGCTAGACTGGTTGCGGTTCTCCGTGGATGCCTCAACCGAGCCGCAAGGAAACGAACGTCTGTCCGCGTAATATTGGCCGTTTCAAAGTGTCCTAGAATGCCTACTGCAAGTGCAGTTGCCAAGTGCCCACTACGCCAAAATTCTTCCTCTTGCAAACCATCGAAGGACCAAGGCAACACGCGAACCTACGAAGCTGCTCGCTTTGTTGACGTTTTTGTTGCTGATTAGGATGATGATTAAATCCGGGTGCTTTGTAATGGGTGGGTCTTCAAACACCTCACTCGTTGTGCAATTCACAAGTCTTGACGCCTGGCGCGATTCTACGCTTCTGTCACGCAACATTACAGGAGACTCCTCGCATTACATGAAATTCGTATAATGTTTTCTTTTTCCAAAGCAGCTTCAAGCAATGGCGTCGCTCTGTAGTAGAACACCTGCTTGCCACGCAGAAGGCCTGGCTTCGATTCTCACTCGAACCGAATATTCTTATTATTTATTCTATTTGCATCTTTTTTCATTCACGGACAACGCTGATTTTTTGCCGACACCGGAATTTCTGCGAAACGAGCTCTCTAACGCTATCGCGTTAATATGTGGGGGGATACCGAAGATTGTGCAATGCTGTGTCGACAGGCAGCAGTGGTATTAACCCCTTTTCCGACACATGGGTAGAATGCGTAGATTAGTCCAATTGACAGCGGCCGGCAGGTGTGGCGCGGTAACGGCGCACAATTACGCGTGAAACTTTACCACCCATATAGACCCGTGCTGAGTGTGTCGAGGCCTAACAGAGGAAGTAGTGGAAGACAAGATAAAGTGGGAAGGATAACTACGTGAGTCTATACGTACGCCAGCATCGCTCTTTCCACAACGTAGTGGCGTAGGCAGAAATTTGTCTCGGGGGAAGGCCGAGGGGGGGGGGGGTTGGAACAACCGTTGTTGTTCTCCCGTCGCCGAAGAATGAATGAAAGAACACGAGAAAAAAGGTCACCCATATCAGACAGTAATACACAGCACTAGAAATGATGTTAAGGTCCTCGCTCGCACACGTTTATCAGGCTACAGTTTCAGAGCTGCATAACACACAAGAGGCCACCATTGTTTCCTCTCCTAGCCGTGCGCTCGAGGTCAAATTCGACTCTCTGCAGAGAATTGGCGATTTGGTGAGCTAACACGTGGTGATATATACACTAGACATTCCAATATGTATTGCTTTTCTCTACATGTGCCGAACAACTTAGTGTTTTCAGATAGTGTTCCTGTAGCAATTGTAAAAGACTGAGCTACGTTGTTTGAGCGCGGAATGGCGATATGTATTTCTGCGAAACGAGCCGTTTAACGCGGTCGCGATAAAACACTTAATGTAAACAAGGAAAGCGGGCTTTTTTTTTGTCGTTCAATAATCGGTGTGACAGCACTGTTATGCAGCCGTGCAGCAGTGCAGCCTTCAACATTTTACGCATAGATTGAGAGATCCGCTATTGCTTGCTTCGGTTCGCGCTACCACCTAGCAATATATTATCCACACTCAATCTACAGCCATATATATATATAGACAGGAGAGAGAGTAAAATGAGAGAAAGGCAACCAGAACTGTAGCATCCCGTTTGCTACCCTACACTAATGGGAAGAGGAAAGGATGTTGAAAAGGAAAGTGGCTATGAGAGGCGTGGAATGATTATCATGATTACTTTTAACTTCTTGGGTTTCATTGACGTACGGATAAACTTATTCAAACAACATGCACAGCATCTCAAATGTAAATTCACATTGATCAATGCAGCTGTCATATAGGGTTTGTGAAAAACCCACCCCTTATGTAGCACCCCCTCAGGGTCCTTAAAGGGGTACTGAGGCGAAAACTTTCAGCTGCTTTTTTGGGTCAAATGAAAGGCACCGCCTATAGAGCCCAGAAAATGTACTGGTAAGCGTAAGTGCACCCTGGGAAAGAAATTACTGTACGTTCCTGAAAGCTAGTTTCGGTTCCTACTGTATCGTGACGCCACAATACGGTATGAGCTTCTCTTCACGTGCTCGCGCAAGATATCGTGACGTTTCCACGGCCGCTCCGCTCCGTGGCTGCGTTGGTGGCGCAGAAGCGACCATGTTGAACGTTTTTGATGACGCACAAGCGGTCATATTGAATTTTTGGTACCTGACGTCATCGCAACTAGCCAAACTGGTGCGTGAAGTCACCAGAATCGACGCTGTATCCTGACGTCACGATAGTGTCGATGTCAGTAGGCACGCTATGAGCAAAGTGACTTTAATGTCAAAATAAAATCTTATCAGCATTTGCAGAGCTTCACACTTGCTCAGAGCCTTCTCTGTATGTCGGAGACTTGTATGGCAGAGAAAACTCATCTTCGAAAATTGGTATTAGTACCTCTTTAAGGAGACAGCGATGAATGAATGCGCGTGCTCAACCGCATAACTTCATAGCCACCGGGTGACCTTTGTACGCTAGTAAACGATTACGTGACTGATGCCGTATCGAGCCGAAGACTTGCTCATGCACTCTACGCAACTCCTGCCTGCAGCGCGTCTATCTGCCCTCGTGGGCAGCTATTACAGGATCCACGTGCTGCGTTGTGCGCTATCGGACGATATCGCCGGGTCGCACCTCGGGACCGGCTTTGTCTCGGCGCGACTGGTTACTCGGCACACCCTGTGTCGTCACAACCTGCTTCGCACGTGTTGAATAATTTGGTGCATTAGTAACGTATTCTAGTAGTTCAGCCAATCACGCACGACAAGTGCTGTCGCTCACAGTCAGGTCATCAATTGAGACGGAAACAAAGAGTGCTAGACGCGGGACGGTGATACAACGACAGACAGTGCGCAGACGCTTTGTCCAGAGGAACGACAGAAACACAGTACCTGCGCAGAGATAGAAAAGAAATAATCACTGCGTCGGCAAAATAGGCTGTCACGTTTTTAACGAGTGACTGATTTCGCAGACATGCAGGGAAATGGAGGGCACACTGGCTCAAGCGTTTCCGTGTGTATGGTGAGCTTCGCTTATCTCTCGTACTATTTGCTCTGTCGTTCTGTCACCGTTCCGTCCCGTTTGTTCCCGTCTTACTCCTGTACAAACCGGCCCAGTTATAGGTGCGCTCCTGCAGTTCATCAACCTTACATTTGCGCGACGTTTTGCCACGGGCCAACGTCTATATTACACAGTTTTGTTCTGAGAACGGCAATAGTAGTGGACATGTAGGAATATTAAGCGCTGCGACAGACGCTGACAGGCACGCAGGTATAACCGGGGAAGAGGAGGTAACAACTATACTGTTAAGCCACTGGTTAGGCGCATAATTTTATCCGGCGCGGAGAGGGGCTACAGTGCGGGGCTCCTGCGGCCTTTACGTGAAACTATGCGGCGGTCTTTATTAGGGCGACAACCTTATACATATCTCGTGCAAACGTGACCTTGAACGAAAAGCTGGGCGTGAGCGAATGAATCAAATAATGACGACGAAGTTACCGCGTGTGCTGCGCGTTCACTTCGTCTTCGCGTAATGTAAAGTGCGCGGTAAGGTAGCCATTGATACATTCACTTTTGAGTCATCTTAGGCGAGTTCGGATTCGAGCTGGTCAGCATGACCTCGACTTCTCAGGATCCTTGCTCGGGCTTTATGGGCACGCCCATTCGACATGATACAGGGAAGCGTGCGAGTTACGGAATATTCGTTGGATGCATATTGCGAAGTGCTTCGCCACATGGTATGTCTCAGCATGACATGACATGACAAGAACTTTACTGAAGTCCCGAGGAACTCGAATCTGGGGAGCCGGAGGCCCCCAGATCGAGTTGGTGGCTCCGCCCACGATGGGACTAGAAGTCCAAGTTCCGTCGCGATGTCGTGGGCCCTCTGGACGGCCTGGAGTTGGGTGTGTAGATCGCTACTCTTCAGGGATTCCTCCCATTGCTCCTTCGTGAGGGGTGGAGAGGCATTAAGGGTTGGGCACAGCCAGAGCATGTGGTCGAAAGAACATGAGTCATGGCCGCATTTGGGGAACGACTGTAAGTGGTCGGGGTCTATCCTATTAAGGGACCGAGGAGTGGGATACGAACGTGTCTGCAGGAGTCTGAATGTGGTAGCCTGAGGCTTGTTCAGTTTGGGGTGGGGTAGTGGAAATTTTTTCCTGGCCAGGCGGTAGTGGGAAGTAATTTCGTGAAAAGTACATAATGTGTCTTTGTCTAACAGTTGTGCGTTTTTGCAGTCGTCCGTACACCTCCGCTTCTGTGAGGAGCGGCGTGCATTCAAGTTTCACGTAACTTCAAGTTTGAGTAAGTGTTTATGGTGGTTGGTGGTGGTGGTGGTGAAAAGCATTTATTTACAAGGAGAGGTGTGGGGCCTTTTAATTTAAAGGTTCCTACAGTCTAGGTGGAGTCTCTATTCCGGGACCCCATTGGTTGAAGCCGCCGCCCTGGCTCTCTGTACCAAGGCCTGTTGGGCCCGAAGGTCTGAGCAGCCGAGCAGGGCCGCCTCCCAGACCTCTCGTGTAGGGTTCGGGTGAGGAGTAAGGGCTGAGTTGTTTTGACAGGCCCACACCATGTGGTAGGTGTCCGCCACCTCCCCACAGTGCTGGCATTGTCCTGTGACCGTAGGGTCGAAATGTTTTATGATTGCAGGACATAACATTGTGTTAGTCTGGAGTCTTAATAGGATGCGCTCATCTGCTTTCTTCGACCCCCTTGCAGGAGGAGGGTAGCGGCGATGAATTTCCTTATATATTCTCGCAACCGTCGCATTTCAAGTTAAACACTGCAGCAGTGTCCATCTAAACATGTCGAGCCGCGGCACATTTGTTCGCGCAGCGTGCGCTCGAACCTGTATGAACTTGGGCATAAATCTGCAGAACTTATGATGCCGCGTTTCTCTTCGTTAAAAATACAATGTGTCGATTTTTCGACGTTATGTATTCAACCACTCTCCATTAGACGAAGTCAATCTGCGATGTACATGAGAAGTCATAGCGAGATTCCACGCTGGCGCCACTGGCACACTTTTGCCTTTAGTGGTTCTCAGTAGTGTCATGCACCGTCCAATGACCCCTTTGGCAACCTGAAAAACCTCTGTAAATTTAGCTCATGTTGAAATTTTGTTGACGGATAATGCGTAAATAACCGAATAAAAAAGACATGAACCAAGGTCACATAAATAACTTTAGTCTGGTTCGTCGAAATCAGTGGCTCAAAATGCATGCGTGTCTTGTTAGCAGACTCCTGAAGCAACCTCTAGTAGTATATTGACAGAGTGGGGTGTGTAGCCCTCCAGACAGCCCCTATCACCGACTGTTTATAAATGCGGTAAATTTACATAATTTGATGACGCGGTTTTGGAGACTCAGTTTAAAGCGAGTGGAAGTGTTAGAACATATTAGTGTATTTTATATCAATTAATTGCACTCACAACGTAACTGAAAACCTAATTATTGTACAGTTAGTTAAGCCATAGTTCTTGATAAAACGAATCCAACGACCCACTTAAACTACATGCAATAGTTATCTGCTGGCGGCAAGCATTCCTGTGTTCGTATCGTTCTTCTTCTTTGTCCGTGTGTTTCCCGCGCTATGCTAAATGCCAGTTTATGATGAACCAACAAGCCCACATTAGTACCCTTGTCGATTCCTAAAAAGTTAATTATTTCGAAATTCCGGTCGTAATGCCCCGCGTTCAACGACTCGTTAAACACGGCACTGCATCCATCCAAGTGACCGTGTGTAGCAAAATATTTCAACCAGAAGTCGTATAAAGAAACTTTAGGTAACAAAAATGTTTAATCTACCACAACCTCAGTATTTGTGGTCTCTCTTCTTGTTAAACGAGGACGCCGTATCCTAATGTGGTCGTGTCGGTAAAACGCCAAACGTCAGCTTCAGTAATTCATAAGTACACAACTTTCTACACACTTCGACATTCTGCTTCGCAACCGCAGAATTAGATATATTTAAAAAAAGAAGACGTAAACGATAAATGAAATCGTTAAGCGGTGCGCTTAAAGATTCAGAGCAAATAAGAAAAACAAAAGCCTTCTTGTGTAATAATCGTTTATCTTGTTAGCAGATCCCCGAAGAAACCTCTGATACCTTTGATTAATTAAGACTTCACTTATTAACACGGTCACTATCATCAGACACTATGTTAATATGTCACTTTCACGTCTACTGCAAAATGCGTTCATATCGTACCGTCTCGTTGCTTACCAGTTCTAGTCCCCGCGCCCACATTACGACGCCTACATAAGAGCCTGAAATTAAATGCATTTTTGGTGGGATTCAAGCGGTTAATTCATCTGCACTGCCATTGCGCTTTGGAATGATCTTCCCGAAGCCGTCGTCACAATCACAGGCCGTAACCATTTTCCTTAAGAAACAGACACATTTAAATACTGATTTCACTTCTCTTGCAATGCATACTGATTTAGGCCTGTATTGTACTTTTATGACATTAATGTGCTTTCTTTTTTTTATGTTGTCCTCTCATTATTGCTCTGTCCTTCCTCACTCAATGCTTCTTCGGATGCCATGTGATGTGTCGTAAATAAATAAATAATAAATAAATAATAAATAAAAATAAATAAATAAATAAATAAATAAATAACAATGTTTGTAAAGAACATTTTAAAACATCACTTTTATTTGCCCGTAACAATAGAGGCGGCGCTGCCCGTAATCGGCGACATCTGTGTAGATCTTTTTTCTTTTTTTTGCGTTAAAAAACGCTGATGTGATACGCAAGCGAGAGGAAGCTTTCTCTTGTTTCAATCGGTCCGTTTGTTCCTACACAGTTGGCGAAAAAAAACACTTCAGCTATTTCAAGGATCTCGGAGTTCCTGACCTACTCCCACATCGGGGAAATTTATGGGAATATCACCGAAAGGTAAGCGCGTAATTGACCACTCAGTTAAGCAGAAATCGCGTATTACACTGAGCCTCCAAAGCATTCTGAAGAAAAAAGTCAGTTTCGCCGCAATAGCGAAGCAATGAATGCGATAGCAAGAAATTGGAATGTCACACGAAGAACGACAGGCAACTCGAAACTTGCGGCGCGCCCCTGAAGCACAAAGGGACGCCCGAAAAAAAGGAACGCACAAGATACACTAAAGTACCTCAGGGACTTTAATATACACAGGACTAGCGCGAACTAACAACTGTCACTTTTGTTATGTCTTTCTGTTTCACCAGCGCGCTGCAAGTGTCGACTATGCAGATCGACGCTCTTAGACATTTATTTTCTTTGTGCCTTTTTTACATATTATACGTACAGACTATACATATACGGGACATGACGGTGACAGCGACGGCGAAATCCGCGGAGAGTGTCCATATAATTGCTGTCGCATAAAAATTGTAGCGAAAATCTACACGAGGACAGACAAGGAACACGGACTTGCGCTCCAAAGCATTATTGAGGGATTATTTACCGCAGGTTGCTCTTGAGATCGTCCCAGGACGCTCGTAGATTTAGAATTTTAGGCTCATGTTTTCGCCACTTTTGACTTCCACGTAGTACGGTAAAAACAAGTTCAGCTATTTCCCACAGCTACCGTCGATAGATAGATAGATGAAGATGGATGATGGATGGATGATGGATGGAATGGATGGAGGATGGAGGATGGATGGTGGATGGAATGGATGGATGGAATGGATGGATGGACGGAGGGACGGACGGCCGGACGGACGACGGACGGACGGACGGACGGATCTCGCCCACGCATCCGTTTTAACTAAGTATCTGGGCCACGTAACTGGCGTTGGCTCTGAGCTCACCTTTTTCACCACAGGGGATCACAAATGCAATTGCTGATTGGTGTGAGAAGTATGGAGACGTGTTCGGGTGAGTAACATGTGCATAATCAAGACTACAAAACTGCACGTCTGCCTTCTTGCTCTGTCAGCAATGAGTGTTTCATGCCGTGTGTTACCTGCATGTTAAAGAAACAGGGCGTGCAAACACGGACACAAGAGAGAGGTCAAGACACCACAAACGCCGACTAACAACTGAAAAGGCGCACAACAGCGAAAAAGAAAGAAGGCACGAAAACTTATCTGCGTATGCCCATGAAATATAGGCGAACCTATCAATCCGGCACGCGTGGTGGTCTACATGAGAGATAACTATTCACACTTAATTTCTTCTTTATGCAGGTTAATCGATGGTTGGCTCACGCACTGTTATCGATATGTCAGGCCTCAACTATTAAACACGTTTCTTCATTCCTGTGCCGGTACAAAATCACGCATCCATCGAATTTTGGCGTGAACTCACACTCTCGACAATGCAAAGATAGATTAGATAGTGAGCCTCCTGTTAGCGATCTCTTATGTTCCACTAATTTCTGGTTAACACAGCGACCCATTTGCCGTAGAAGCGGCCGCAACTAAACGGAATCTTATACACCGCGCAGACGTACAGCACTCAATGAAGTTGTTGGTATGTTTCACGAAACAAATGTCAATCCGCTCCTTGTCTATCACCCGCTCATTCTTTCTATGTACGGCGGCACATACCTAGCTTATTGACAGCCTTAACGCCGTATCTACCACCCACTTTCTTTAGCCTGTGAGATACGCAATGAATGTAAGGGATACCGACGACACGCGTTACATATTCAGCACGTCGTGCTTATGAGTTACATACGACTTAGTTTTCGTTTCATAACTGTTTCACAGCCCACATTTCTTCAGTGGAGCAGGAATAAGTTTCCCGAACATCAGAAGCCACTGATCATTGTTCCAGTAATTACATGTTAACACCACAATCGTAGTTGATACTCTAAAAGAACTTGTTCCTGAGCTAGCCAGTGTACATGCTTGCTAAACATATGCCTGGCGCAATGCTTGAAACGTGAAGAACGGAGAGAGAAGAGACAAAGGCGCGCCAACTACCAACTGTTTATTGGCACACAAGGGTGGAAAAAGAAATAAACGTCCAAGCATGTGCAGTGGCATGGAAGCGTGACGTCATACATGTCATCAGGGAAGCTGCCCATTAAAAAAGCGGAATTCAGATCTACATAGCACAATTGTTGTGTCACTGACACAGGCGGACTCTTTCCTTCTAACAAGAAGCGCTTCCAATAGCGCCCTCGCCGTTTGGTCTCTGCTTTTGCCAACAACCTTAACTTGCGCGGAATGCGGCACACACGAGCATGATTTTTCATCTCATCCTTGAGATAAAATAAAATTGAATTGAATTGAATTGAATTTAAACGTGGGCCGGAAGGTGCGCACCATCCCTTTTACCACTACCATTGGCATGCTCCCTCAGCCTGTCGTTAATACACCGTCCACTTTGTCCAACGTAGGAAGTGTCACAGCTCAAGGAAATTTCATATACGACACCTTCGGCACAACTGAGCTCTTCAACTGAGGTCTTTTCCTAGCGTAAAAGTCGCTGTTATAAAGAATTGGCTGACTTTTCCATATCTTGGGCTGATTTTCTCGGAAGGTTCTTGCAGCGGAGGATGCTTGCGAGTATGTTTTTAAAAAGTATGCCTCGTTGGGAGATGGACTATTTAATTATATGAATACTAGGTAGGGTTGCATATCGGAACGTCCTATACTCCAACCCCATGCAGTTGTGACGGAAAGTGAAAGGATACGTGCAATTATCTGCTGATACGCACCACACAAAACAGAAAAAGAAAATAATATGCCATCTGGTTCGAGTGCCCTGGAATTGAAGCTGCCTACAAGTGATTACTGCTGACATTTGAATGAAAGCACGGAGTGAGAACGCTAGTCTTGGAGGATGAAGACCTGTCACATCATTGCAAAATAAAACCAACCTGTGCACAAATTTGGTAAGAAAAAAAAACACGAGGAAGAAAAATGTAAGAATGTACCCCTTCCTGCGCCCTCTCCCATTTTTTTATTTGCGGAAGTGTGAAAATAGTAATGTGTGCATGTAATGACAAGTGCAGCAAGTTGGGTAGGTCTGTACGGGTGCATCTTCCGTTCCGTTTGCATCGCCTTTTGTCCCCGTCAATCGCGCGCATGTACATACATCTACATACACTCCGTCTTACCTCTTATACTGAACCTGCTGTGCTGATCAAGTTGCCCCGCCTTGTATTCGGTTCATTGCCGAGATTAAACTATACTTCCATTTCCTTTGCAGATTTTACAATGGAGATGTACCGACACTTGTCGTCAAAGATCTTGATTTCTTATCCTACGTGCTAGTGAAAGACTTCGGAAACTTTATGAACCGAGGGGTAAGCAGCGCATCTTCGCTTCCACTGTTTCCGATACAATGTCCTTGTTTTTTACTACGGGATGCTCAAGCTCATAAAGTCGTGAAAGTGGTTAGTACTCGTTGGCGAAAACGAAAACGTTGCGACTTGAAAAAGAAAAAAATGGTTCGTACACTAGGTAAGCTTTTTCTGTATAGACTGTGGCTTCTGAACAAGGCACAAAGCATAACTGTTAGATCTGGAAACGGTGATACAATTGAATGCCAATCTATCACAATTTCATCGGGAGTTATAATGCCCGTCTACAATACAGAGAGGACTCACGGCAAAATGCCTCTTCAGAGCGTTATCTGGACAGGTCAACATCAGACCGCTTCACGCTAGGCGAAGTAACGCATTCTATTTGCTTCAACGTGTCACCGCGACGCGTCTTTGTTTTCACGCGGAGTTAATAGCCCTGTCGAAGCAAAGTTAAAATTAGCATTAAAAAGCTATAGCTTGCTTTGACTATATAGGAGTAACATCAAGAAATCTGAGGTCGGCAGAAGGGGTCAGGGAACAAACAGGTGTTGCAGATGTCCTAGCTGACATCAAGGGAAGAAATGGACCTAGACTGGCCACGAGATTCGTAAGACAGACCTTGGTAACCATTCCGTTGCTCTTACTGTCCAGTAAGAGCGACGGAATGGTTACCAAGGGATGGGGAATGCAGTCGAGGAAAGCAGAGAGTTAGATGTAGTGACGAAATTTAAGAAGTTCTCGGGGATAAAATGGAATCAGTTCCCGCAGGATAGGGTAAACTGGAAATCATTGGGAGAGGCCTTCGTCCTGCAGTGGACATCAACAGGCTTAGAATGATGATGATAGAATGATGATGATGATTATGATATTTGGGAGCAGAGCACCGTTGCTCTTTAACAGCAGAGCTGCTAAAGCCGACCGTGCAGAGCGAACAGAAAACTATCATGAACAGGCACGAACTCTCCTCTTCTTCATATTTTACTTCGTTCTCAGGACACGTGCGCCGATTTGACCGGCGTGGGATGCAATAACTCTGATGGGCGAGAGAACGAGTACAGAGATAAGGAGAGATAAAGGGATAGAAAGAAAGGGAATAAAGACAGAAAAAAAAGAGATGGAAAGGTATGAAAGACAGAAAAGAGCGCAAGACAGAAGAAGGAGAATCAAAGAGAGAAAAATAAATAAAGTGAGAGACGAAAAGAGTCGATTGCCACTTTGCCAAGCTTTCGTTGCCCATGTAGCTCAGTGTATGCGGTGCCAAGTTATTTTAGCCTATTCTAAACTTTTTTTTTCGTCACCTGCCACAGCATTGTTGTTGTTGCTTCTGCAATAAGATTCAATTAATGAATCCCTTTCTTAAGATTCAATTAAGAGGCGCGTGACATCTTATGTGCAGACCACGATGCGCACCGACGAGCAGCATCCGCTCCTTGGCCAGGGTCTGCTGCACGCCCGGGATTTGCAGTGGAAGCGCACCAGGAGCGTCACGTCACACGCCTTCACCGCCGCCAAGTTCAGACAGGTACGTTAAAGGCAGCGTCGAGAGTATTGTCCCGACCCTCAACGAGATCAGGTAGCTCATGGTGACGTTACCGAAAGTTGACTGGGCGCTTTTCCCTATCATTTACGTCCCTGCCGCCATCTGCCCTCGAATTCGATTTCGCAGCTCCCCGAAGGAGTGTCAACAAATTTGCGTGCAAGCTATCAGAGAGTGGGAAGTGCTTACAGCTAAACTAGGCCCATCGCCCGTACTCTGTTCTAGAGAGTAGCACGATTAACTATCCAGCAGCTAGTAAACTTTTATATACAAAAAAGCACGTCAAAATAATTGCTCCGTACTTCAAATTAACAGCGCACCAACAAGACGAGGACACTAAAGGGAGAGGAAACGACACACACACGTCGTTTCATCCCCTTTGGTGTCCTCGTTTTGTTGGTGCGCTATTAATTTGAAGTATAAACCGATACCAACTCGCCCAAGTTGCCATTTTACTTCAAAATAACTGCCTCTTTCTGCAGCGCACAATATCTTTAGGCAAATATAAAACAGCTGTAAAGATGCTTTTAGGCAACGCAGAAGAAGAAATAGTAGAGAGGAAAGGCAGGGAGGTTAACCAGTTTAGGACGACCGCTTTGCTACCCTATGCGTGGGAACAGGGTGGGAGAGATAGAAAGATGGAGAGAAAAAGGTTCTTAATAATGCCTGCAGAACAAATGCAGGTGAAAAGAAGTTGCAAGATTACTTTGCAGACTTTTTCTATGTGGCATGCCTCGAAGACCTGGTGCACATCGCCTTTAGATGCAATGACCGACGCTAATAATTATACCAATCTCACACGGTTTCTAACCCCCTCTAAATTGCAGATTTTCCAGTAACTGTGTCGAAGGTGACGGGACACGAGCCTTGTCAATGTCAAGATAAACAATTTATCAGTACAGCCTAAAACCAGTCACGTATGCCAGTCATGTTTCTTTCGTGAATATCTTGACATTTGTATATGTGCATTAAATGATGAAACTCTCCGTCCAGAACTTGCATTATTATTGATGCTCACTCCGTTCCCAATGGACCTTCTTGCTGTACCGTACACATTTGAGATTATTGGCGGATGTCGTTGATAGCGCGTGCAAAAGACAATGTGTTTTCTGTACCACGTGCCAGAAGCGGATAATATTTTCTTTATCGTCTAGCCTCTGTCTGCACTATCTTCTGTGAACGTGCCCTCGAACGAAAACATGTCGAGCGACGCACCATCCTTATCCGGGAGACACTTTAACACAAATGCAGGTGGCAATATATGTCTGACTGTCGACGAGTAGCAACGAAACAAGAAAACAAAGGCACGCGATGCGTGGCTTTTCAACAAAAGTCGACGGCCAAACAGTGGTCTCAACAGCGGGAAAATGGCGCTCGGCAGCTCCGATAGTGTCGTGTAGTTTGCAGACTGCATATACCCCACACATCCTCCACGTCCATAAGCTTTCTTATACATTTTCAAGCACAGCTTAAAATATGTTATTACGCCGTTCATATATGTCCAAAAGAAACGAAAAATTTATTTGGCTGGTCACTATTTTCCGACATAGCTCGCAAGGCGCAGGTTCCGTGTCGAACGAGACAGCAACAGTCCCTCTATTTGCGAAATATGTAGCGTAGACCTTGCGCGGCAGGTGCCACCGTTGTTGTGGACCAACATGAAACTGATTTCAATATGATTTAATCCTCACGAAATGCAAAAACATATGCAAATGCAGGGAGTCTCTTAAAGCTCGTTGTGAACAAGACCCGCGCCGTGTAAGAACAATGGCTACGAGCACATTTCATCATTATATAGTCCATGCATGTTGGCAAGAACTCGAGCGTTTTTTGTTTACGGCAGGTATTTCCACACCTGGACGACGCGTGCGACCGGCTCCTGGACCTGTTGGTCAAAACGGGTGACAGTGGCGGCAAGGAGGTTGCCGCCTACGAGCTGTTCAAACCACTCGCCATGGAGTACATTTCTCGCGGCAGCTTCGGTATCGCAAACAACTTTCAGGAGGCCACCCAGCACCCGCTCTTCCATATGGCCACTCAGGCTCCCGGGAACCATGATCGGCCCCATGCACATGATCGCCCGTGAGTTTCAACGCTTTTCGTCTTAACACATAGACTTAGTGGGGCACGCGCTCAACGCGCACGATTGACTAAAGGACGTCTGCTTGATAATATATGAATTGACGATTTCTCTTCGCAGAAGTACGATACGCTGGCCTCGGGTTATGGTGCCGCATGCCGATAACAGCCTAACTGAGCGCAGTAGAATACATAACAATGTACAGAATAATAATATTGTATGGACACACTATCCAGTTACGCTCCCTTATTCTCATGACGTCACGAGACCGTTCAACTTCATTCAATACAGGCACTTCTATAGGAGACTGTGTTTTTGAGCGAGGACGCAGACTGCGGAGCTTGTACCGATTTCTCCAATTGTCCCCGAGGTTATGATAGCGTACGAGCAGAGCGACAAAGTAAACGTGGAGTGAATGATTTCTTTCTCCGCTTCCTTTTCTTTCTTTTCTACGTGCCCTTTCTTGAAAAACTGCTTCCGTGTAAACCGCACTTCCTTTACCTGAACTTCTCAACAACTTTCCGTGAGAAAACAACGAATGCGCGCACGAACGGTACTTACTTCTACCCTTTCCCTCACTCGTGTGAGTCGTTTCTGTTGTTCATTTTATCGTTTATTGGTTACGTGCCAAGTAATCCAACAACATACTATCCGGTGACAATTTATAACCGTGCTTAGATGGCGTATACTTTAATTGGCATGGTTCTTTATGTCGGTGCGCTATGATTCTTAGGTTGTTACGAAGTACCTCGGAAATGCTCGACAAGTGCAAGGCTCTTGAACTCATAGAGTTTCCTACAATACTTACTAGAGGAACTCTGGCGCTAGTGTCTATGGGAGCTGCAACGCATGACGCTTCAGCCAGCATGGGAATGATGGGTAGTACACAAATTTGTCTAAACTTCGTACTTTCGGCTCCGTTTGGCTCCGCGTCGGCTGCATCCGCTTTGTCGAAAAACGAAGTTCAGCAAAAGTCAGCAGTTTCACTTCGCCCTTCTTTAGGCTCAGCAATTCAAATCTGGTCACGAAGTTCACAACGATCCATTCTTTTATCCGAAAGAAACCAAACATGGCAATAAACAAAGCCACAAGTACGTTTGAAGCCGCAAGCAGGAAGACTAGGCAAATTTGTTTACCACCCATCATTCCCATGGTATCTGAACGATCGCAGCGCCAGAGTCGCCTCTAGTTAATTTTAGGAAACTCTATGCTTGAACTAACTTTTTTTTCTTAAATCAAAAGCGTTCAGGCTATCACTTTGTTCTTGTTTGTTTCCTTTGGGTTCCTTTCCGTTCCGTTACAGTCGGCGGACTTTGGATGGTCATAAACACAACAGCCTTCATGCTGCTAGGGTCTCACACGCTCAAGGAACAAAGGACACTGTATGTCTTAGTGCAAACCAACAAAAGGACATTTATTTGCATATTTCAACAGCAAGCCCGGCAGCTTAATTATACAATAATAGCAATGTAACGAGCGATGTTCGACTCGCCACGCCAGACAAGCGAGCAAATTTCGCTCCTGCCAGGGACCCAGGCGTATGTCTTTTTGCGGGTCGTGTCTTGCGAACGGAATCGCATTCGGGGGAACGGCAAGGAGTCTGTCTGCGGGATCGTCCCCGCGGAGTTCCTCATCGCTCGCGACGAGCCCCCAGGTCCGAGAGAAAAGAGCGCCGTTCCTTGTGTCCCCGCGTATCCTCGCCGTCAGGTGGCGCCACCGCGGGTACACTGGCGCCATGTCGGCTTGGTCCGTGTCCCGTGAGGAAGCCCGCTTACAGGACATGCAAGTGCCATGCGGTGAGAACACCTTATCAGGGGATGCGAGCGTCCCCATACGCACATATTTTATTCGAACGCTTCGCGACAAGGACGATACATGTTTGGACATTACGTGTTGGTGCTGAACTGAAGCTATGCTAGAGCGGCACTATGGTGGCGTTATGGAGCTGTGCTAGAGATATTTCTAGAGTAGCGACATAATAAAGATGTTTGGTTGAGTACGCAATAGGTAGTAAATCGCTTGAACGTCTATAAACCCGGAACGAGGTATACTTTACCATTCTGATGGACCCTGTCTGCCTCGCAGAGTGCACGACGACGTTGCAGAGCGTGGTGGCACCTTTCCTTTGGCTGAACAGCAAGATTGGCAGCTTCACTTACGACCGCTTCGCGAAGCTCGCCTACAAGGCCGTCGACGACAGGCGCAACAACCCACTTCCCGTGAGCAGCGCTCTATTCTTACATTTCTTTTTTTTTCACAGAGGGTAGTTATTGCAAATTTGCGACACGTCGATAGTCTGCGGACAGCGCTGTATGCAGTCAAGCCATGACGTAGACAGCGCATAAGAGACAACGAGCATAACCTGACCATTATGGTTCGCTCCGAGTACCTTGGATTGAACGTGAATAGTATGCGCTAGAGTACATGCCACAAGAATCCGCACAGGAGAAGACGATGAAGACACGCCAAGCACGATGGCTGCGCCTGTTTCTTTTGGCATAATGACATAATCATTTTGGTCATTTGGGAGGTTATGCATCACGGTCTAATCTAAAACTGGAATTCATTTTAAAAAAATAAGCCTTCATTCTAACTGACACTGTAACGTCTATTACCTTAAAATTTTCAGACTATATGATCCGCCCGACTCTTGGCCGATCCTCCTGAGTGGCTAGGTGCCAATCATCTCAGGAGCATCATCATCATCGCGTCCGACAAAGAGCTTCTAAAAATATAATTTGTGGACTCCCAGCGTCGACGTCTGTCTGTTTCCACAAATTTATTGAGCCAGATTCAGCACATGGCAGTTGCGCTTCGATTGATCGTTTCAGATCTAGCAATAAGCGCGCTCTAAACACATTTTCGGAACGCTTACAAGATCTCACCATTTATTTATTTATTTATTTATTTATTTATTTATTTATTTATTTATTTATTATTTATTTATTTATTTGTAATTCTGCTGATTGCATTGTTGTTCTGTGAATGTGTAGTATGCACTTCCTTAGAAACTTTACAACCCCCCCCCGAAATTTTTCAATTCTGCATGTGTATATACACGCGCACATGCAAACACATGCACGAACATGCATAAAGGGTGGTTGAACCCTCTCGAAAAAAGAAATATCTGGCTACGCCCCTGGTGGATACCCTCGTGACACAACTATGCTGGCGTCACGACGTTCAAAGAATGGATTGAACAACCCCGGAGCAGCGCATGATTGATGATTTCGGTCATATCATTTATATAGGAAGTAAACCAGAATTTCCTTGCACCGTGTCAAAAAATGTAAAAAAACATTTCCCTAGGCAAAATCTGAAAAAAGAAATGAAAGCTACAATGATGTAAATTACGGCATACCAACTACCCAGCAAAACTATATCGTGAAAACGAAATGCACGCAGCATTATTGAATATTGAAGAGATTATACACCCTAGTTGTGTTAATTTACGCCGTACTTACGCGGATACAACCAGCACTGTTAATGTAGGCTAACTCTGGTTTCATTCTGGCTTATGTTGCGCTGTGTTGGCCAATGTCGGCTATGTGCTGTTGTAACAATATAATAATAATGCGTGCGCAGTGCTATGCCTCTGCCTTTCTCTATTAACTGCTCCGCGCATTTTTCGCGTTAGGGAGAGGCCTCCTGAATTTGTTTTGCTTTTTTTTTTTTGTGAACACCGTTCCTCCTTAAAATGCAGGCCAACTAGCCACCTGTCCCTTCACTGCGCAGAGTGCAAATATACCCCGTGTTTTGATGACGCAATCATAATGATTCAGCACGGCGATCAAACAGCTATAGAGGTAGCCGAAGCTTTTTTCATTGCAAGGTTGGAAGATAAATGCATAAGCAACCGATAAGGAACTATGTTTGCTGGTCTCAAGACTGTAAGTGGGAAAGTGAAATGCTGATTATGTTTTGCTGTTGGACGGAGTCATTGCGCATGACCAATTAATTGTTTGTGTGTATATATGTTGTTTTCCGAAATAAATAAACTTCGGTTGAAAGTTAGCGCCTGTGTCGTCTCACTTGCCTCTGTCCCTGCGAGTTATTTCCGCTATTCCACAATGCATTACCCTACCTTTTCTTTCTTATTTTTTTTTCGACTTCGCGCTAACTCTTTCGACAAAGGGCATCGTCCCAGTATTCTGTACACGGTATTCGTGTTCAATAAATAAGTGTGCGAAATATCACAGATGTTGTAGGGGCTCTTAGAACTGCGACATATTACCGTAGCGGTCTCGTTTTATTTTCTTCAGGACGGAAAGAAGGACATCTTACAGATACTGCTTGACGCTGAAACCGAGGAAGAAGAGGTTAACGATACAGTGACCAACGGTATGTTCAACACTATAAAGTTTTATTGAACCAGTTCCCACTTTTGAGCATGCGTATACCGGCGCTCGTTCTCTACTCAAAGAATAGACAAAGCGCCAAGAACGCCTTATAGTGTGCATAATTAATCACGTGTCCGATATGTAATTTCATTTCTGGTGCACCTTTTCACTGAGTGCGTTTAGTCTCGCTGAGAGCAGGTACCTGCTCTCAGCGAAACGTAAACATGTTTCATCCCGGAGCGTGGTTATCGACAGATATGGCAAAAGTGCTACTAAAATGTAATTAAGTTATATTATTAATTACTATCCTAAAGTATTTACTAATGTAATTAAACTAGATTATATTTACCGCTGCTCGAAAGTAATGGCTAAAATACTATTACTTTTGAAAAGTAATGAAATTACTTCGAAATTACTTTTTAGAAAGTTCATCATTTAGACGCTAACTCCTTCATGCCCAACTCATTAAATCAATGCTTGACAGTGACTGACAGTCGTTTTCGGGATGAACTTGGAAGAGCACTCATTCGTTTCCACTATTTCCAGATGTTGCCACGCCCAGAATTACCCTTCATTCTGACGAAGTCTGGCCCAGCAGGCTTCGTCAGAATCCTTCTCTTCAATCATTCATCGTACCTAACCCGTCGATATATATATATATATATATATATATATATATATATATATAGATATCTATATATATATATATATATATATATATTATATCGACGGTTCCGGTACGATGAATGATGAAGTCATTGCACATGACCAATTGTTTGTATGTATATGTGTTGTATTTGCAATATATATATATATATATATATATATATATATAATATATATATATATATATATATAATATATATATATATATATATATAATCTGCTCATAGAGCACCGGATTATGCAATATGGATACACCTAAAGCACTGTGGTCACTAAGCTCAAGCCATATGAGCATAATGACCATACACATTAAAGGGGTACTGACACGAATATTTTCAGTTGTCGTTTTTTTTGCGTCAAATGAAAGGTCAAGCCCTCAAGAGCCTAGAAAAGGTAGTGCTAAGCGAGAGTGCGCCCTGAAAAAGTAATTACAGTATGTTTTTAAAAGCTGGTTTCGGTTCCTACTGTACCCTGACGTCACAACACGGTATGAGCTTCTCGTCACGTGCTCGCACAATATATAGTGACGTTTCCATGGCTGCTCCGCACTGTGGCTCCATTGGTGACGCACAAGCGGCCATTTTGGAAGTTTTGATGACGCACAAGCGACCATCTTGGAAGTTTTGTTACCTAACGTCATTACAACTAGCCAGACTGCTGCGTGAAGTCACCAGAATTTGTACTGTAGCCTGACGTCAAGCTAGTGTCGATGTCAGTAGGTGCGCCATGGGAAAATTAACTTTAATATCAAATTAAAATCTCTTATCAGCATTTGCTGAGCTTCACACTTGCTCAGAGCGGTCTCTGCATACAGGAGATTTGTATGGCAGAGTAAACTCGCCTTCGAAAAAAGCAACAAACTCGAAACATGTAAGAAAAACCAAACACATCATCAACGCTGAATATTTTTTTACTCCTAAATTAGCGGAAAAAGCGGCAGTTGTTATTGAGTTGCGATTAATAAACAACTATTTGCTGCCGTAATTTGTTTGTTTCAGGTGTGTTCAAAGTCGACAAGAAGATGTCCTCAACGGAAGTGTCTGTTAACACGGCAATGCTTCTAATCGCTGGGTAAGGTCACGCCTAGCCTAGTAACTTCTCAATGCGATGATTCGCATATGTGCTACTCGTCTTTCTGTTGGTAAAACGCCGCCAAGGCAGGATTCCCATACAATGGAAACTAGGAAAAGTGCTGATTAAGACGAAAGCCTTAACAACATATAACAATAATAATAATAATAATAAAAGACGAAAGCCTCAAAGGGCTCGTATGGTGAACTTGAGCAAAACCCGCAGGCGCAAAAAGTGTTACAAGAGCCCACGTGACCTCCGAGCGAGTGTCGCCTGCAGAAAGAACGGTTTGTTTTGGCGTCATCTTGTGGCGTCGTCATGACGTCACAGATCGCTGAAAATCGTGGAGACATGGCATGACGTCATGTCGTGTTCAAGTCGCTTGGCGAAAGGTGGGCCCACCCCGGAGGTCACTGTGTCAAGGTAATTTAGTGCGCGTCTCCCTCACTGCAGCTCGTCGTGTTCTGCAGGATCGCTGGTCCGCGATTGTGTCACTTAATGCACCACGAAATGTGCAGAGGCTTTCGCCTTCAAGTGCTACACCGTGTAACACGCTACCGATTTTCTTTTTTAGGAAGGACGAGGCGCTATATCTCACCAGAAGTATTCACCGCAACCGCATATGTGGCGTAGTGTTTATCATCGGGCTTTTGTACAGCAGTCGCTTTCAATGTAAAAGCAAGTATACGTAAGCGCTGCCGCTGCACCAGCCAAAGAGGGCTTGCGCTGATGCTATTGCGCTCGCTCTTTTTCGTGATGTCAAAATTTCCGTGTTTTCAAAATTGCCTATTTTGCCACGCAAGCGTGCGTTTGTGCCGTTGGCTTTATATCAAAAACTTGAACGTTCTGGCAACCATAACCGTAGATATCTCGATAGGCGCAGCTAAACATATTTTCCAGTATGCCTAGTGTTTACATTCACAGAGAGAAAGTACTTACTCTCCGAACGAAAATCAGCCTGCACGGGTCTCTTATTGCCGACGTGAAGTGCACCGCGGCTCCGTGGGTGGAGCTTAAACTTGTTCTCAGTTTACAGCCGATTGTAGGGGCCCCGACTTCCTATCACACATTTGGAACATTTTGCTTAAAACTTTTTATTATGTTCATTTTGTGTGCATGTGCACTGCGTTGACGTCACTCGTGTGTATGCTCGTGTGCGCACCGCACTTTGTGTGTGTGTGTGTGTGTGTGTGTGTGTGTGTGTGTGTGTGTGTGTGTGTGTGTGTGTGTGTGTGTGGGTGTGTGTGTGTGTGGTGTGTGTGTGATATGTCACGTCACAGCCAGTTGGTCGGTCTAAATGTCCGAGAGGTAGCTAAAGAAAGCTTGCAGCATATAAAATTAAGGGTCCTTCTTGATGAAGAATATAAGTACAATGGTTAATGGATAAGCATAATATTCAATTTGGTATGGCACGTCAACTCTCGGCTGCGCTATCAAGCGGCTAAGCATTGCGCGAATTGCTGCAGCAGAAGACGTAGACGGGCTGACAGTACTCGATACGGAATGAAACGCGTCAGCCACTCAACGCGCTAGCGTGCACGCGGGAAATTCTTAACCACATCCACGGCGGCGTTTATGGCGTACACAATAAAAACGGTGTTTATGGTGTAATGATTGCCGTATTAGGCCTGGGTGCTAGAGTTCGTGGTTTGCTTCTTTGCTTCCTGCAGGGTCTTCAGGCTCTCATTATTTGTTTCTGAAGTTATGATCGTTCTTTTTTTTAATTTTTATTCTGTTTCAGTTTTATTTATTTTTCCACGTTATAGTGTGCACTGCCATTGTGGACGGACAACTCATGCACGCTTTTCCCGCGCTTTTCGCTCGTAACGAGGTTTCCAAAGCCTTAGACAACAAAATCTAGCCGGAAAGGAGGGCGAAGGCATGGACTAACTACATGACGTGCACTCTGCTCTCCCGTTGCAGTTTCGGTACGACCTCCGTGGCTCTGAGCTTCGTGTGCTACATGCTCGCAAATCACCTCGACATCCAGGAGAGAGTCAGGGAAGAAGTGAAACAAGTCAGAAGAAAATACGTAAGTGCATAAAGGCTGTTCCCGTCCTCTGCGGCTCATATTTCCTTCTGGCTGCAAAAAAAAAAAAAAAAAAAACTATACTCGGTTACAACCTAAGAAAGAATGTAAATTCCGCTAACAGAAAAACGGCCCTTCACCTGCCAATGACAGCTGGTTCCCGCTCGAGCCGTTAGTGCTTTTTCGCAGCTAATGTAAATACTACGCATTTTGGACACTGATGTGAAACAACGAATCGATTTGTATTGATAAATTGTAATCTGAGAACTCTAATGTCGTTAATTTCACCATCATCTGTCTATTCATAGCGAATAAAATCAAGGTCAGTCTCATTTTGAAATTTTGCGCTGAATACTTCGCACGTGACGTCACGGATTTCACCATGTATTTTTCGTATTTTTGGCCACATGGGCTAAACGAAATTTCCTGAAACTTGGTATGTTGAGTCTATGGCCCCGGTCAATGTGCTCCATTTTTACCGACTAGGAACAACCTAGGACATAGAAGGCGCGGTCAAAAATCTATGACGTCACGGTGTTTGGTGCGGGAATTTCAAGGTCACCACACGCATTTTCATTTTGCGCGTTTCCTTGCTTACCAAGTGTTTTCTCGCGGCAAGCGTAGTGATATTGGAGTTGTGAAAGAGTAATTTGCTATATTAGAAAAATCGCTTATCTTTTTAGTGTCCATTTAAAGGCTGGTCGTTATAAAACATCGTTTGGCTGAGGAGCGATCTCAGAATCCCTGACGAAATTTACGGGGACGTTCGAGTTTCCGACCTAAAACCAGCGACACAAACGTGCGTCTATATGGGAGAGTCATCTATGTGAAACACTCGAGAAGTGCTTGATGTCAGGAAAATGAGTAAGCTCTATTGGATGGGAAGGGCAGCGTTGGCAGCGTGCGGAGCTGTCTTTCTTTCTTTGGTTGTAACCGAGTATAACAGTCGAGTTTAAAAGGAAATCGTATTTCAAAAACGCGAGAGAATCAAATTTTTATTTCAAAATTACCGATTTTCTTTCTTTTTTGCTTTATCAAGTTGAGTTTCTATATTCTATATAATAATCGAACTTGGATTTAAACTGGAAAACGGTTAAAATTGTGCTTAGGGCACGGGGTGGCTGTCCAGCGCGCATTGTCTGGAGTTGGTCGAAAACAGCAAAGCTGCTTGCGAATGGTGTTCCCGTGATGAGTTCAGTGAGGCCGGATTCTCAAGATAACCATATAGTTGCCCCAGCTCCCATGAAGCAAGGAAAAGCAGAAAGAAAACGAAAATATTCCGCGTAAGCAAACTTTAAATTTTACCTTTACAATGCGACTTGCGCAGAATGCAATTTTCGGGGGCTTTTTGAGTTTGCCATCTTGTTTTTGGTAATTCTGTTGCTCGGATCCGGATTACATTTTTGCCATATTTTCTTTAACATGTAAGGAGTGCCATCATTTTCTTTAAACTTCGATATCATCTGTATATTCATGAAGAATTTTCAATAACCGGATGCTGGGGCACGAACATTTTTAAGACTTTTGACGTTATGATGTTTCACCAGGGGCGTAGCCAAGGGGGGGGTTGGGGGGTTCAAACCCCCCCCCCCCCCGAATTTTTCAGTTTTGCTTGCGTATATAGGCACGCACACATACAACGCACGCACGAACATACATAAAGTATGGTTGAACCCCCCCCGAAAAAAATTTCTGGCTACGCCCCTGTGTTTCACCTTCATTAAAATATTCTATATGCACTTTCCAGTGAGATGTCGGCATTCTAATGCTGTTGTATCGTTGTTTCTCGAATCTCGACGCCAAATGCCCTTCAGAAACGACCCATATACGAGATATATAGGAAGGGCCTTCTTTCAAATGGCAACGCGTCAGCTGACCTGTTCAAACTCCTCCGCCACCCGCACCAATATTCCTCACTGTTCCGGCACTTGAGGGCGACTAAATTTCTAAATATTGTGACTGCGGCCCGCTAGTTGAGGCGAGTTTGAGACTCCTAACCTATACCATTCAATTTGAACTTACATGACACCGTTCTAAAAACAACTGGTGTTTACTGTCGCATAACTAACGTTGGTGCAGGGTTCCCTGGACTACACGGCGGTGACGCAAGGCCTCAAGTACCTGTCGTGCGTGGTGGATGAGACGCTGCGTGTCTTCCCTGTGGTAGTTGCGTGCGTATAAGACTCTTATGGCGCCACTTAAGAGGCACGTATGCTGAATCGCGTGGCTTAACGATGCGCGACTCGAACGCAGGTTCGTCACTCGGTCTGCACGAGAAGACTTCGAATACAAAGGCGTGAAGTACAGCGCCGGTCTGAGCATCATGTCCCCGACCATGGTGGTCCAGAAGGACCCCAAGGCATGGACTGAACCCGAACGATTCGATCCCGATAGGTACGGAACATCAGCTAAGCTTTGACCCGAGCGTCGAAATGTAGCGCAGCTTCGTGCGCTTACTTCGCATTCGTCGTTTTGTACATAACCATTGCTAGAACAAATATACGTTCAACAACGTTTACGCCCGTATTCACAGTGACAAGACATATGAAATTATTTAGCGAATTAACCACTGTAGACATACATACGCGTATAAGCAGTGACGCAAGGCTGCGTATTTTTCCTCGTTACTTCTCGTTCAAAACTGTCATGCAGGAAATAGTTGGATGAAAGGTTGGAAAAAACCACGCATCTCCACGACGGAATCATGACGAGTGGGCAAAGCTCTGGGTATCGTATGGGTGAGTAACCCTACGTTACCCGAGCGTTTCCCCATATGTAAATTGATGACGTAAAGTGACATAAAGAGTCGACGACAAAGCTAGGTCCCAAGTTCATAATGTCTACGTTGAAGTCGCCGACTAGTATAAGGGTTTGTGCTTGTAGGTGTTTTATGTTGTTCTGTCACAATTATGATTTATATTCGTCTATTGTAAACCTTTCTTTTGTTCACATATACACATATAGTTTCCACTACAGACGGTTTTTCTATATACCATGGCAGCGACAGTGCGAGTCGACGACAAAGCTAGGTCCTAAGGTCCATAAGGTACGTTGATGTCACCGACTACTATAGAGGATTTGTGCTTGCAGGTGTCTTATATTGTTTCGTCACAATTATGATTGACGTCTATTGTCAAACCTGATGTTTCGATTTTGCACGGTGCTGTGCCGTGCGCACGGACGCTAAACGGACGGACAAGCCTCGGCCTTAAGGTGCGTCGCCCCTAAACGGATTGAAGATCGTTGCGAGAGATTATCAGCTTCGCTCAGTCAAGGAGGAGCTAAGAGGTTATTTTGTGTGTTTACATTTCTACATTCTCGGCTCTCTCACTCTAAATCTCTTCGAAAGTCAGCGCAAATGTTTTAAAGATAGCGCGCAAGCCTCATCTCAAGTCAGGAGCCCGGTGAATCGGATACAAGCCAGGACCATGCGATGGCCACGGACCATTTCACTATTTCCTTTCGCACATCGTCTCGGATGTGGCTCGAAGGTATCGGAACTCGGATGTTTCTCTGAAATAAAAACGGAAAGTTGCAAAATGCTGGCTTATGACCAGATGACAAGCTTTCCTTGTTCCACGTGTTGTGAACACGATATCGATGCGGTCGGATCTTATTAACGGGGCGTAGCCATGGGGGGGGGGGGTTCCAACCCCCCTTACCAAAATTTGTGTACATATACACGCACACGTACAAATGCAATGCACGAACATACAAAAAACGGTTGACCCTCCCCCACCCCCATCCGAAAAAATTTCTGGCTACGCTTCTGATATACAGATTCTGCCTAACACTGCCAAAAAGACTGGTACTGCTCAGGCCCTTCTCATGACATCGAACTGCATATAGGTTGACCGGAATGGTGACCTTTCATAGCATCGGACAGCCACCATTCCCCCTCCCCCACCGCCGCGTCGGCCGGCCATCGCATGAAAGTCGTACCGTCTGTCTCGCGCTTTAGACGGGTAACAGAACACTTACGAAAGAAAAATCACACCATCACCGCTAAAGGGGACCATGAGGCGATGCGAAGCAGCGTTTCGGTATGGTCTAGCCCCATAGTTTCGGCATGTCCGCCCGCGTTTCAGAGGGGAAGTGAGAGAGGGGGAGGGAAAGGGGAGGGTGGAAAATGGAGAGGAGGTTGTGGAAGGGTTTGCGCATGCGCAGTAAGGTTGGTCACGCCACACACCACCACCACCGTTTGAACTCCACCATGATGCTTCGCATCTAAAAAGAAACGGAGCGCCGACCAAAACAGAAATGATATCATTTAGCAAAGACTTTTCGCCTCCTGCACGGAGCCTTACAAATGATGATCATTGTGAACAAGGCTCCCGTGCGGGAGCAGAAACGTCTTTTTGAATGAAACATTTCTACTCTGGTCGGTGCTGTGTTTATTTCGACAGCAGCATACAGACTGATTCAGTATAGTATGTCATCAGGGCGTAGGCAGAAATTTTTTGTTTGGGTGGTGGGGCTCCTTTTTTATCTGAAGTGGGGGCCAGGCAGGCAGATGTGGGGCGACTGTCATTTGTGCTCGTATCCATGGCAAAATAAAAAAAGAAAAATGGAAAGAAAATTCGGGGGTGACACGGGCACGGTGTGCCACCCCCTGGCTACGCCACTGGCTGATAAAATCTTACCTGCTCGACGTCTGCGCACCATTGCGCGCGTGCTCGTCACTTGGGCATAGATAGACAATAAGGCTAAACAAGAAGTTTGTATCGCCTAACAAAGATAACCGCTTCACGCTCTCCAGTCAAGTCACGCGACCATTTTTCCGCGCAGGTTCCTGCCGGAAAATGTGGCCCAGCAGCACGGCATGGCGTACCAGCCATTCGGTCAAGGGCCCCGCAACTGCATCGGCAAGAGGCTTGCGCTGATCGAGATCATCTACACTGTGGGCCGCATCGTGGAACGCTTCCGCCTGGAGCCCGGTCCTTCTCAGAAGGTGAGCACGACTGGCACAACGTGTGAGCTGTGCGCACCTTCCATTTCCACTCGTTTCGCCTCTGCTGCCTTTTGTATGGCACTGTTGAGGTGTCCAACAAAACCATTTTTTCAAACAAGAATTACCCTGCATCGATGCTGCTCTCATCTCACTGTACGCACGCTCGTTTCGCTTTCTGATCACGAGAGCTATGTATTGCATATTTCAATGATGAATGTGTAATAGTTCTTCCAGTTAACTTTCATTCGCATGATGTAAAGTGTGTGCGAATACTAGAAGGGTGCACCCCTTCTACGGCACTGCACGCTGTTTTATTTCTTTTCACGGATCGCCCGGTGTGCACCCCCTGTCTACGCCACTTAAGCTTTTCCTTCGTTAGTGCTCTCTTGAATTTCTTATATCCAGGCCCAACAAATTTTTACGTTGAAGAGTATATGGCTATAGCCGGATACAACTCTACAAGTCCGCGGCATTTACTCCTCAAAGGCGTATGCACACAAACCTGTACCAATGGGCGCGCACTACATACGGACGTCATGAGAAGCATAAGCGTGCGCAGGGTTCCCTTCAGGGGGGACGAAGGTTCGCCGCCCCCTCCCTATTATGTCAATGTATGCGGCTGCCTTTGGCCCCTCTTCTCGCCCCCCCTACAATGATAGGGCTGACTTTGCGCCCCCCCTTCTCGCCCCCCTTGCCCCCCCCTGCGCACGCCTATGAGAGGACGGCTGGTAACCCCGTCTTCAGTGAAGATTGCCGAGTGCATGAGCGGGACTATTTCTTTAGCCGCGTAGGGGGATCGGCTGCTGCGCTTCGGTCGTCTTAAGTTGTATCCAACCTTTTCACAGACGGCTCCCTGGGCGCCGCCATAATCCTATCTCGGCTGCGCTAAATAGGCGTGACCCCAGAAATGCACCGCCGAGGTTGTGACGTCAGCCTTTGTACTCCCGCGCGCAGCCCAGCATGGCGGCGTTTTTTCTCTCCTGTGAAAAGGTCTGGTTCGCGAACGCGCACAAAACGACGCGTAGAACAGTTTTTAACAAGTGTCGCGATACTCGGCGGCGGCACTTCCCACCAGTCGTGCTAGCGCTGTCATCACCGGTAGCCTAGAGTTACTGTATATGCTACCTAAAATATGCAGTAACTCTACGGTAGCCCTTTGTACTCGCTATGAGACGGGCGCGTGTCGTTCGCTGACGAAGAAAGAATAGCGGGATTCAAGGGGTGTCGACGAAGCGCGAATGGGCGCGAAAACGACGTGAAGCCACTGCCCCAGCCGCTGGCTTTCGTCTTCACTCTTGATCTCTTTTTACTGAGGCAGCGCTGCGTGTTAGCTCGTTCGTTAGCTAAGGATGCACTGAGTGCTCTTCACTGAAGTCATGCATGCGCTGTACTTAGACCTCCCTTTTGGCTCTCCCTACAATTGTGATAGATACATCAGACCATTGCCGATTCCGAATTTCATCAAAATTTAAGCAAGGTTAACAAGGATGTGTTGCAAATGGTTTCAGGAGAACCTCGAGCTTCGCTTCTACTCGATGGTGTGCGAGCCTCGCGAGGGCCCTGGATCAAATTCAAGCCCATACTGGATGAAGAGCAAGCCTGAAGCTCGGAAAGCCGGTAGAATTACCATCGTCTGCATTCACCGCCTAATGAAATAACATTCCGCCACATACTCATGCGATTACTTGAAGGTGCACAGAACATGTCATTCCGGAGCGTGACCAGACTTCACAGCATTCAAGCGTTCCCTATCCCCATTTGACAGGCGTTGGTAGATTGACACTGAAGTGGTTATTGTATAGTCTATAAAAATGTCGTTAAGCTCGACTATTTCGAATTAAGGTTGCAGGTACGCGCCTGGCGGCTGAATAAATTACTTCGGCTGAACAGAGCGCTGACACCGCACGCCTCCATTCGGATAAGCGTGGGTGTCTTCAGGAGGAGCTCAATACGGCGACAATTCAACTGTGAGCTTAACATGGCGGCGCTTGAACTGTGTTTTAACGAAGACCCGGTTCGAAGACGAAGACCCAGTGCAACTTGACAAGAATACATCGTTCTTCTACACAATATATAATGGAGAGAAAAACGAAGCGACCGAGCGGTGCCGCAATCATGATCCGTGAGGTACGAGATATCACTTTGTTTAAAATTCTGTATTATGCTCTTCTCTTTAAAAATTGTAAATAGCATTTATTTTGCTAGTACGTGTTCCATACTGGTGAATGATGCAGCTTCCGGTGTGACGTCACCCACACACGTGCGCGGGTGACGCGAGCGCAGCGCATTGTACACTGTATATACATAAAAATGTTAAAGGGGTCATGAAGCACCCCTTGGGCTTGTTGAAAAAACACATCCTGCGGAAAGCTGACACGGCTATGAATTAACTGCTCTGCAAAATATTACAGTCGTGCGCGCCGCGTAGAGGCCACAAGCGGAGCGCGAAGTTGCCGTTTCCTCAGGCGCCCTCTTTTCAAACAGAGGCCGGTTCTCACTCTCGTCGGTGGGCGGGGCGTCTGCACGCTGACGTCACGGATCTGCCAGTTTACGTCGCAAGAGATATAGCATGCTTATTGGCCGATAGCCGGATGAGATGCGCTTCTTGCCACGGGGTGCCGCCACTTGCCCGCGCCGCACTCCTCAGTCTGCTAAATTTACACGGTAGCCGCACTCGCGCACGCGAATCACAGCGGGAGAGCGATCGCGTTTCATGACGCGCGCTGACGTAACTTCTTACCCCCGTGCCATCACTCCCTGTCTAGCTTCCAGTGCGCTCGTCGGCACGAGAAAAGAGAGAAAGCGCTGAGAGCGTGCGCCAAACCCCCGTAACTCCGCTCATTCTTGACGGATTCGAGAAATTTTTGCGGCAATCGATTCGGGAGGCAGTAAACTCCGATACTGAGGTCATTAGATCATTGCTTGGAAAGTGGTTCATGACCCCTTTAACAATGTTGAAAACGTAACAATGACGAAGCACCATGAAAGTGCTTCGCTTATACCATGGTGAATTATTTGGTCTATAGTCGGATACAACTTTAGAAGTCAGCGGCATTTGCTCCTCAAAGGCAGATGCACACAAGCCTGAACCAATGGGCGCGCACTCCAGACTGACGTCATGAGCCGGACAGCCGGTGGCCCCGCCTTCAGAGAACATAGCCGCGTGCATGAGTGCTTTAGTCGCGGTGGCGATCGGCTGCTACTTCGGTAGTCTGGGCGGGGCCTCTCCGGAATTCTTATGTTGTATACGACAATAGTTAATAACATCTTATAAAAGTCAATTCCGCAATACTAAGTGCGGCTCGTCGGCACTGGCGTAGCCAAGCGAAGGGGGTTTCAAACCTTCGAAAATTTTCAATTTTGTATGTGTATATACACGCATCCGTACAAACGCGCACAAACACGCATAAAAAAGTTGAACCCCTCCCCCCCCCTTCCCTCCCCCCAAAAAATCTCCGGCTACGCTCCCACGTGGGAGGCCTAAGCCAAGGAACTTAAATTGCTGGTTCATAATAAAGTTTATTCCTCCTCCTCCGGCTACGCTCCTGCTCGTCAGTGCGTTTGAGCCACAGATTCCAGCACCAGCTATCGATGGGCCGCTTTTATTGGACAATACCAGTTAAGAAAGAAATCATAGGGGAGCTTATTTACCGTCTTAATCGCAGTGCAGAAATGATAACGAGCATTAATTAAAGGGGATGAAATAAAACAGCCCCCAGTGGTCGCTCGTACTTAGACCTTGCCCAAGTGGGAGCTAGCCGGAAACCACGAGCTCCGCTTTATTGCTAATCCACGACAACTTGTACTTTTTCATCATTTCATTGCGCGATTATGTGCGTAAGTGTGTAGTGGTGTATCAACTCGTTCGCGATTGAGGGGGCGGGGGCAAGCTCCCCTTGTAGATATGCCTATGTAAGTGTGCACGGTCATCAATAGATTATTTTGACTTATCCGGGACACCGCTACCTGCTCCAAATGTGACCAAGATTATCTGAGACTGCGGACGTCGTACAGCGTAGATCAACTGCGTGTGCGATGACAAAATATATGGGTCATAATAGTTAACTGCAGAGCGCAAATTAGGTACGGAACACAGAAGAACACCAATAGCACAGGACAAGCGCTTGTCCTTTGCTGTGTGTGTTCTTTGCCTCATACCTAATGTGCACTTTGCAGTTTACCATTATTGAGGTGGTTCGAGTTTCTAGGCGCCATATGCAGCCGCTGCAGTGAGCTTCATTGACCCGGTGCAAATCCTATAAAACAGCAACATTGTCGTCAATTACATGTTATAACCTTGTTATAAGGAAAAGTGTACTGACAGTTGTACTGACAACCGTAATAAGGTAGAAAGGTGGGCGAGTTCGAATCGATGCATACTTGAAAAAAACCAGCGCGATGACGACGGGGAATACACAGGACACTCCCGTAACTTAGTCCTGCTGTGCTTTCATCCATTACAGCACTTGTCCTAGCTGTGTCCATCTTCTGTGATTTTCCCGTCGTCATCGTGCTGGTTTTTTCAAGTATAACAACCGAACAGACAGTCGGAATCGCATAGTGGCCTGCGCTCTTTGTGCCACCGGTGACGCTGGCGGTGCCAATGCAGTCGCAATGCATCACAAATGCGTCGGGTGCCGGCGGCCATGCGCTCGGAGCATCGCATTTAATCACTGCTTTTGTACTCCAGTGAAAGAGGCCACATGTCCATACACTTCAGTGGAGGTCACTGGCGATGCTTAGCTTTGTGCAGCTCTCTCAAACACGTGCACGGTCAAAGCATCCGATATATTCGATATTTGCTGTATTTTCGCGTAACGTTGGGACTCTGCAAAAGTAACCGTTCTCCGAGACAAATTGCGTAGCATACAAAAGAAACTTTATTTTGTAAAATAGCAACAACAGTGGCAGAGCATGCAAGAGAGCACTCCAGCATCAGCTGCACACGTGGCACCACGTGCCGAGGGAAGACCTTGATACAAGTGGATGCCTTGTGCCGAGACAGCAGCAACGGCAGAACACTTTGAAAACAATCGACACGGGCCACCAGGGCCACGCACTTTGTTCTTGTATATGGCTGTGCACAGACACACACATGTATTTCATACACCACAGTACACCTAGTCGGGTTCAGTAACTTGGGCTAGTCAGACAATGTTGCCTCACATTCGCCCCGTCAACAGATAGAGGCAACATGTAACAGAATGGTGAATGCTTCAGCAAAGTCCATTATCTACATGCTGACCAGATCATAGAAAAGGTTCAAGGAGTGCTTGCCCTGGTCTAATATGACAGCAAATGAACAAGGAAATGAATTCATGCACAGTTTCGCTGCCTTTATTATGTCTTTAGTCTTTACCTCCCTAAAGGCATGGTTAGTTTGAACACAAGCTAACATAACATTAAAAAAAAACCATCTCAACCAGTTAAATGCAGTAACAATGCCCAGAATTTCTGATTCACTGGTGTAGTTAAGGGGTATCAGCACCTCCTGCTGTTGAAATACAACAAACAGAAATCCCAAAGGCATGATTAATTTGACAAAAGCAACTACACAAGGTCACTTTTTCAAATCCTTTCAAATTTTCAACAAAGTAGTCACGTACTGGCAGTAGCTCAATCAGTGAAAGAAAGAAAGGAGGAGGGAAGGAATAACAGCCATATCATTAGCAGTGCACAAGCCAGCAAATAATATTCATATTTGCCAGGCTGCAAATTACACTGACAGCAATATGTCATTGTTGGTAGCTGTTGTCAACAAGTTTAAAAAGGATAACACTGCTAAAAGATTAACCATGTTATGTCTAATCACTCAAAGTGGCTTAAAAGTGAACAGTGAAAATATGTGCAATCTACATATAACATATGAAAGATGGCCATGAGTATGGCTTGCCGAAAAAAAAAAACCCTTCTACACATGACAGCACATTCTGCAAACTAATGCACTTCCCTTGCAGACCTATTTAGGTGCAGTGTTAAATGCGACTACCTAACTGGGCTTTAATCCCAAAGGATCTGGTACAACAAAAAGGTTGCACTTACAATAAGGAATTCACTACCCACCTGAGAAGAGTATTTGCCTCAGTGAGAATTCCGCTGCTTTCAGCTGACAGGTCAGTCAGTCAGCGTAAAGATAGTTTATTTACTCTGGACACAGTCCATGAAGAGGAAAATGTGTCAAAAGTAAATGTAAGTGCACTTCTCAATTTAGCACTGTATTCTGCCTCGCAGGAAGAGAGCAATATTTGGACAGCAAGCAATGCACAGACACTGACTCATTCATGCTACTTGCTCCAGTGGCACTATGCCATCAAATCTACAAGTACAAGAAAACTTGTAAAGGTAGCAATTACCAATCCAACTGCCTACAAAGCAAGACAGCAGCTGTGAAAATTTTGGTAAATACACAAGTTATGCAAGAACACACTTCCGTTTTTATGGAGTTTTTCCATCGAAAACACATCACAGCCCAAAGTAGCACAGATTTACACAGTACTATTACCAATGGATTCACTGTTGTTCAAACCAGACTCAAGAGCATAGCAAGCTTGTAGCTACAATTAGTAATTTAGTACCTGTGGTGCCTTCAAACCCAAGACTGCCTCATTTAAGATAGAGGAAAAACCACTGGCCTCAAAAAGCATATACCAGGTGCTTTTGTAATAAATATAGATTATTTTTAATAAAAGATGGAGGGTTGTCAATGAGGTGTTTTTACAGAGAAATTCCTAGACAGGGCCGACATTCCTTGCCTGTAATGCAATGAGATTTTCGGAATAGTTAACAAAAATCATTTAATTAACTTTTATGTTAGTCTTGATGGTTGTTGTCTGTGTGGTAAATTTGGAGGCAGTCACAATTTTAATGCACCCCCACTTTTAAAAAATATAACAGATGGCATCCAACTTTAGATAGTCATTTTAAAATTGCAATACTCTAGGTAGGCAGCATAAAAGGGACCATGACGAATTTGAATGGTGACATCTTGTGGCAAATATGCTGATATAGCACAATGTAGCAGAGTCCAATGTGGCAAGTTTTGCTGCCGTGACTGGTCGCAATGTTTTGTTTCAAACTTCACTGTGCTTTTTTAACGCAGCAGCTCCTCTGCACTATTCAAGTGCTTGGATTAGATATTGCCTGGACTGAACACTCAAATTCAACTTACTTCAAACAACTCTGAAAATAAAAAGGGTTGGGTGCAATAAAATGTCACTTCCTCCTAATTTTCAATATAAATGATTGTTTCTAAGATGCTAATAAAAAGTTCATTGACCTATTTTTGTTAAGAGTTTAAAAACTCGAATGATTAGTGCCAAAGTATGTGCCTCTTGCCTAGGAATGAATTCCCCTGCATAAACATCAGATTTGTTACTTTCATAGCCTTTTTATGAAAAATCTGTATGGTCTAATAAAATACACCATGCATCATTAAGCTATGTGCAACAAAATATACTAGTATTAAGTGTTGAAAACTTCAGACTTGCTATAAATTTTTACCATTTCGTTATATGCAAACAGGACACCTTTATACATTCACACCCAGTGTAGATTGCGATAGCTTAAACACACATGCATTTCACAGGCCCATCAAAATGACATAGCAGAGCAAACCAGCATAATTGTGAAATTCAAAGGTGAGTAAGCCTTCGCGACATGCTCTATTTCACAATGGACATAAAAAAAATACTAAAAAATTGGCTGCTTGCAGAACACTAGCGAGTGTTCAGCTAACAATGACCATGAACTTACAGGCTTGCAATGGCACTAAAGGTGACGACTTCTTATCACTCAAGCTTCTTGAAGTAATTGCATCCATGGGTGATAAATGGCCAACTGGTCTGGAGATAATTGGGTATAAAAGCTACAGTAAAAAAAAAAAACACCCTTTCATTATGATGCAGATATAGTACCAGCTGCTCGTGACACAGTTTGTGACCTCCACATAGTCAATATGCAATCTACTCCCAAGCAACTCTCTCTTCATTTTAATTGTTAAAAAAGGGCATATTAAAAGAAGACACTGCAACTAATATTTTCAGTATATTTGAAGCTGAAAACAAGAATCCTGCTAACAAAATAATGCAATTATTGCCATTACAACCAGTTTCAGGGTCAAATCTACTGTAAAATCGCATGTAGTCAACCCCAACACTTTTTTTAATAAAATTCACTGATACATTGTCTACCCAATGAGTAACAAAGGCTTGATGATCTACCAACTGCCCTGCTACAACTCGCACAAATTTAAGCAGCAGTTGTATACATTACTTCATAGTAAACTCACTTGCACATTCCTTACCCGTTCAGAATTAATCATGATTGAGTGTTCTTATGATGTCCAAATTTATACATTATATCCCAAACTTGCAAACTTTGCAAAGGAAAAATTGGAATTTGCAGCAAGAACATCTAGAACAGTTCAGGAGATCCTTCACTGTTACGGAAATTAAATTCTAACAGATATACACCTCGTATAGTCAACACACTGTCTCGAAAATAGCATACTATTTGATGCATGTAAGAGCACCAGTTAATAGTTACACCGAGGGCCTTCTGATGCAAGACTGATTTCAAAGCAGTGATACAGGGAAATTCATTGAAGCTACGTAGAGAACCTCTTCATTGGTACCTGTAATTCACGTTATTTGCCACACTAAAGTGGCCTGTGGCATATATCTTGGTTAGTAGATGGTTGCCGTAGCATTCTATATGATGCCCTATAATATTTTTTCTTGTCCATTGGTGGGAACATTAAAAGTAAGCCTGAGAGGACGTAATATGCAGACACTACATGTGGGCTTCATGAAAGCACTTCTGTTGCAGTCATCCAGAAATAAGGGACGCTCAGAAGCTTGGACTTTCTCCGCATTGAATGGTGTGCTTCCTTTGGGCGCTTCAATGGGAATGAAGTTCAGATAAAAGTTTGCTTGGACATTGCTTAGGTCATATCAATTACAGGTTACTCTCGCTGAATCTTCTTCTTTGGCTACAGGCATTATGTGCTTGCAGATGTAGAGACTGCCTGCCATCCCATTCTTCAGACCGTGTTTACAAAGAGCATGAGCGATGGCTCGAGATATTATGGCACTCACAATGTTCAGCAACAGACAGTGGATTAAATTTAAGACCAAACGAATGATAAGCTATAAATACAACATCATTCCTACCAGCTTCACTTTAATCATGCATTGTAGGTTCCCTAAGTTTGTCCAGTGGCAAGAGTGGCTAACATGAAAACATTACATGTGACTAGAGATGCTGAGGCATTTGCAGTGGCCCCTACAAAATGTTCTCAAAAATGAAGAGCAATGCACAAGCATCACAATTAGTCGAGCTATGTATGAACACTGGAATTTAAATTATAGCAAGCTGCACTGGCTGCTTTGACAATGTGGTATGTCAAAAATGGGCAGGGCTGCACCTTCTGTAGCGAGCTGCCTAAATTGAAACAGCCCCCAAAAAAAAGGGCACTGAGGCATATCAGTGCATAAAAAACCTCTCAAAAGCAAGGCCATATGTTACTCATGCAACACTCCTTGTAGCCAGTCATGCAGGGAAGAACAACACTTTGTATGAAATGCCAGATGTGTAGCAGTACACAAACACATGAAACAATAAGCAACACACACCCATGTTATGTCTAAGCTGGCATATATCTGCAAGGACACAAAATATCGCTTTGCAAGTACATGTACAAATGCATTGCCCTTGTGTAACAGTCAACTTCTTATAATCGAAACTTGAATGGCTTATGATTTTGACCATACCAAACCAGTAAAAATGTTTGTTGATCTGCGATATTTGTGGTGCATTTTTTTAAATGGTTAATTCAAGCAAGGCTTTCAGTTACATGGAACATCCTGCTTACTTGGTGCAAGCGGTATAAAAGATTTGTAGCTTGTGTGGCCAAGAGCAGATGAAAAGAGACATTCATAGACGTCTGAAAAAAATAAGGTTAACGTATACTACAAATAATTGTGCAAGTCTTTCCTTTTAACAAAACCTGCTATAACAGAGAACTAATATCTAAACACGCGACGAATTTGAGTATCAACTGCTCAAACCAAGTGAGAAGAACCGACCAGCAAAGTCTCAATAGTCAATAATAATAATACAGTTATTAAAGATCAAACTTAGGTCAACACTAATTTGAACAGACTAAAGGTGACAGCTTTACTGAGCTCTCAACACATGGCACTAGGCTATTCTCAACTATACTGAGCTTGTAGCTCAACAACAACTACAATGTCAGAGACATACTGTGGAACATTGCTGTTAAAGAGTAAAATGCTACAGTAGTGCTCCAAATGCAGATATATGAGCACAATGGAAACAGTGTGTTGCTCAGCACATGGAGCTAACTACACCTGTACAACCACCATGCACAGAATACCCCACTTCAAACAATGTCATGTACAGGTAGCAAATAGGTTGTGCCAGGACACATCATATTCATGATACTTTGCCACTGTAATATAAAAAGTTCAAACAGTGCTGAATATCTCATCACAGAGTTTTCACTTGCATGCATAGCCAATGGAAAAACTCAACTGTGTTATGAACAAGTAAACTATTGTGCACTGCGAGTGGTGGCCGGAGGAATGAACACCAGGGGCAGATATCTTCATGTCTACGATGAGACAAATGCCTAGAAGTCTGGACCAAGCCTCACAGACCTGGCAAAGTGTCTGTTATGCCAGCGGTACTTTAAGACCAGGAGTGTGTTTACTTCGGCACACTTACAACAAAGGCACGGTGAGACTTGTAAGATTGCAGAGTTGTGGCATTTAGGAGATATCAATATAAGTGAGAAAAGCATAGATCCAGGCAATCACTCACACACATGTGGCCCACAAGCTTTACACCGGTCATATCTTACAAATTCTGAGCAAGAATCTACACACAGAAGTCACTTTTTGTTGTTGTTGTTGTAAGTACAAACACACATTTGTTGACTTAGAAGCCTACAAGTGGCAGGAAACCATAGTTGTTACAGTTCCTCTGCAGGAATTCACTAACACATGGCCAGAGTTGAACATGCTACCTCGCCACACTCCTTAGGCGAGCAACTATAGTGCTCATATCGTGTTGCAATTTTCACATTTCAAGTGTTAGCCATAAAGGACCATTACATAAAATGAGGCTTACAGGGGTTTGAATGAGAGCTCGTTGGTATGGATCCTTCTCCGAGAGAAACACATGATGACAGAGCCGTGCGTTAAGTAGCACTGTTTTTCTTCTAGATGGATAAAATGTGGCACATTTCTGTTTTTCTGTGTACTCCATGCAATTCCGAGACTTCTGTCTTAAGAATGGTGATATGATAGGTACATGTCTACTTGTACTGACTTCAGGGCTGAGCACCTCTCACATGGCACGACAATATCGCTAATGTGCAGAGAGTACCACATTTGGCCACAGAAACAGCAGTGCAATCAAGCCCTTCATTCTGCGATGTACATAATGCCAGCGATGCTCACTGAACTGCAGAACTTTTCACACTTCTCTACACACAAGCACTGAGGCGCTGGCAACCTGCTTTCACAAATAGCATTTTCGGTTTGTCTCAATCTAATGCCACGACAGCCACGTAAGTAGAAAGCACAGCTACTCTCCCTCCTCACCCTCAGGCAGTGCAAACATGCTGTGAGTTTGTGAATATGAATGCTGGGCATGTATGAACCTTCCGGCTAGAACAAAACAGGTGTACATAATCGTCCATGGCATTGCCATACAGAAGACTTCAGCATAGCATCGAGATGTTTATAATTGTTAAACTAAGCACAGCAGATGGAGTACTTTTATTGTGACAGTAACAGATGGCACCATCACTGTTTTTCTGAGAAATGCATATTTTTTTTTTTGTCGGGAATAGCAGACATGCCTTCTCATTAGTTCTGCTCCCAGATATGATGGTTAAAATACTTGCACTATGAATGTCAGGATTCAGCCAGAAGTGTTATGTATAGCTGACACTGATCTATGCAGCATTTGATATGCAAATGCAAAGGTGGGCTGTATGTCGTTTTCCTCTATCCTAGTGGAAATTAACAAGCTCACACTGTGTTGAATGAAATCAGTGTAAATAGTTTTAAATTAACTGTTACATAATCATTACAGGCACACATGTATAAATAAATGTACGACCTAGAAACATCACAAGACGTGACATTGGTGGTTGAAGCGGCATTCCACCTACTGAAAGATACCATAAAATTAATTTTCCAGAATCGAACAGCAATGTGAATGTTTTCTTCATCAGTAGCGTTGCCATAAATAAAAGCTCCAAATAGTGTAACTAACGACCATACCTGTAACAGAAATTTCCAAAGATGTTTTGTCTACGACAATTCCTATAGTTTTGCTTACTACTATCTTCGCTTGTACTTCATGTGCAGTTGGAAGCATCTCTTGCTTCATTACTGCATCATATTCTGTTCCCCGTTTTCCTTTAGTCAACTACGCAATATGTTTCTCACCATCAACACATTCGTGTGACGATACCTTTCATGATAAAACACTCTCAGTACACTTGCCACAAAAGTAAACACAAAAAATGATAGCACCAAGCTTAAGCTCTGGAAAAAGTAAACTTCCCCATCATCGCATTGGGACTTATTGTGTGCCTTTCCATATCGATGAATTACAGCATGCTCAACTATTCAGGCTGCTCTAAACAGCATCAAATGAACAAAGGCAAAATGCAAAAGCTAGAAATTTCTGTTGGCAAGCAATCTTATGACTTTTTCGAAACACGCACTTGCGCTCTCGCATATCTGTTGCTTCACTATGCTGCATTAGTAATGGAAAGAATCTGTATGGCGTAGACGATGCATCTACACCGTCCACATCCATACATCTACAAGGTATGGTGTAGATGCATCACTTAGACAAATTCTGCCAAAAATATCATCCACTGCAGCAGATAGATTACTAAAAGTGGAATCTCTTGCTTGATATTATAGGCTAACCAAACCAAGTGAGAAGAATGGTCTGCTATATTGGAAATCGTGTTGCATGCTGATCTGTTGTAATGGGCATCGACTGACCTGAATTACAGAATTTCATATATCACTGTGGCTGAATAAATGTTATTAATAAGAATACTGGACGCTGCCTGCCAAATAAACTGTGCCTATGTGGACTGCTACAAGCAGTTGCTCACCATTTATGCAAGTTCTGACCCGTGATCACTGCAACAATAGCGTTGCATCAAGTATTTCATGCACTTGTGTGGAAGACTACGTGGACAATGTTGGCTTTCGGCTGCAGCAAAGGTGCCACTCATAACAGATTTCTCTGGCTTTTTTCCCTTACAAATATGGTCCAACGACCACTAAGGAGCACCCTCAGACAACCAGGAACTGGGGCGACATGGCATCTTTCGCTCATCGATAAGCTACTTATGTAAATGGAATTCCAACTCTTGTATTCTGATTCGTAAATTTCACCATTTAAACAGCCCTAAGAATGACATTCTCTTGTACTTTGCTTTACAGACTGCCCAATATTCTTCAGACACTTTGAAGCACCCTTTTTACCTGAAAAAATCATTTGTGACCATACTGCAAGACGACAGCATTTGCAAAGAGAACTATTTAAAAATAAAAAAGTCTGCTGCACACTGAATCCTCACACACATCACTCTACACTTCCACCAAAAGTAATCAAAAGTTTTCAGTGAAAAACTCAACATTGTGACATTTTCTCTTTTCTTTTCGCCCTTCGTCATTTGCCTTTTTCTTGAATCACACCAAGGGTTCTGAGTTTTTCTAAATTATTCTGGAGCAAACACTGAGAACGTCTTTTATTTATATATTAATATTTTTATAGGCACAGCATTGACAAGCTTCCACAAAGCCATGCTTCAGTGTACATGAAATACAGCAGCATTTTTGCTGAGTATTCTATATTGCAGCGATTAGCTCTGGGATCAGACTTGGAGCCACAGTTATCAATATGTCCTGATGAAGGCACACAGTATGTAAATGCTTTTTCAAATTCTGTCAGATTCGTCTTAAAGCACAGAACCTTACTTGTGCCCCAAGACCTTTCCATGCACCAGCTGCATCACACATGGCTTAAAGGGATACTGAACAAAAAATTTAAAAAGCTACGAAAACACTTGCATTCGACTCGGACGACACGACTGTTCCTATAAACAGCGTTTATTTCACGTAATTTCGAGCAGTTGGCTGTATTTTTAGTGGATTGTGAGAGCGCAGCGGCTGCACACCAGTGCGCTTGTCGATGGCCGTGACGTCGAATGCTCCAGCAAGAGGGGGGCAACCGGCACGCTCTCTCCTGCCCTGCCACTTCCCTTTCTCCACCTCTCCTCTCAAAACACCTTCCCGACCGTGAGAACACGTTTTGAGAGAGATGCGGGCAGCGGGTGGCGGCTTGCGATGTCGATTGGTAAGCGATTTTGCAGCGAGCACGGTTGGCGAGTCAGTATCCACCGAATTTTGCGTCACTTCCTCTCTAGTTTGCGGTGCGGCCGCTAGACGCGCCAATTTGCGAAAAATGCATTAAATTCATTATTTTCTGCTTGTCTCTGGCTGAAATGAAGGTTGTTTCAACAAATTTCAGCACCCAATCTTTCAATTGGGCCATTTATCTCGGCGGCGAAAATTTTGTTCAGTATCCCTTTAAAGGCAAGTATGTTTCTCTAGCCACTCAAGGAGCCAAATATTAAACCGTTTCCATACGAACTAACTTACAGTCGACTCGCAGTGATTCATACAAACTGCTAGACTTCCTGTCATGGTCTGGGTTCATTGCATAGCCATGCTGCTTAACAAAAGCTCCAATGCTCAGCCGAATAGACCAAATACCGGCAATTTTTTTGTGTTCTTGTGTAGGTTATGACAACTGTTGAATGTAAAATGCCCTATTTGCCACTTTGGATTCATTTCAGACCTTTTTCCGAATCTCATAAATGCTAGCACATCACCAGCTCTACGCACTGTGTGTTTGATCATGACATGCCACGAGTTGCCTGCAACATCGCCTTACAGGCGAATTACAAGAACTGTACAAAATAAAAAAGTGTTCTGCTCTACACAGTGTAAGTGTAACAATTATGCGTGCACTAACGCGAGCACAGTTGCGATTTGTAAATGATTAGTTGCTTTGAATGTATGGTAGCTTCCACAACTCTTGCACTTCACATGTACACTACAAGCACCAAAGCCAACAAAAATAAAATCACGTTGAGACATCTTGCACACATTGTTAGCAATGTATTATCCTTATTTCACAGCTTTTTGGGGCAGAGCAAGAGCTTAGTGTTGCACCATGGCTAACCAAAAGGACATTTGTAGAGCACTGAACAATGGCAACATGGTTCATTAACACTTTTCATTTTAAAATGTTATGAGTGTTAGCAAAGAATCCAGATGGCAGAACTGCTTACCAAAGTTTTGATCAGTTTCACATATTTCTTCACATCACTTCAGGCTTTGTAAGAGACATAAAGATATGCCTATTCATACGTCTAAAAAAAACAGTCGTCTTGCCTCAGGGAATGTCTTCATACATGTAGTATCTCGTACTAAACTTGTCATGACTTTATGTCGACATTGTGACAACCTTGCAAATAACAAGTGAACCTTGCAACACTGCTGTGCTTGTGCATTGACTGGGCTTTGGCCATGCTCAATGCCTACTGTATACCCTTTTGAGCTGAGGGAGGGTCTACAGCAGCGTAGCTGTAGAATTGAGTCATAGAATTAACGGGAGTCGACTGTAGAATTCTACCAGCTGCATCTCGGCCACAACTAAGGCTGGGAATGTTGGAGACTGTGCTTGCCAAAGCTTTGTCCCTAAGGCCGCCTATGGTGGGCAAGCGACGCCCAACCATCAGGAAGCAGAGGCATCGTCCCAGAGGCACTGCATGCGGTCGGTCACGGGAAAGCGAAATTCTCGGCACTTGCGGCACGAGCGAATGCCGCAGCGGAAGGCAGCACGGCGTGCGTCACGGCACCACTTGAGGCCACATGGAAACCAGGCAACGCACAGCTGCAATGACAGCCACATGGGCCAGACGTCGTGTGAGACAGGGCACCACAGCGCAGCCCCGCAGCTGCTTCCGTTGTTCCTGGTGCCGGCCGTACAGCAGTTGCCAGCAAAAGTGGGTCCTGGCCAGACGCTGTGTAGAGCAGACACACATGAGAATATTACACGTCTGCTTATTTTCACAAAAGCTTCACATATTCTCATGTCCACAAATTTCCATTATGGTAAGTGGTGTGCATGAATCCAAGGGCTTCCAGCTCTCTCACACAATGTTGACCCAAGGCTTGTAGAATGAAAGCAATTGAAGTGGTATGTAATGTAGAAATGGCTGTAAGCAGTGGCTTTGCATGCCCCTCCGAAACTTTTCCATTCTGCATGTGTGTGTGTGTGTATATATATACATGCACACATACAACACATGCACGAGAGTACATAAAAGTTGGTAGAACCCCCCCCCCCTCCGCCACCACATACAAGAAAAGTTTCTGGCTATGCCCCTGTTTGTAATATATTTAAGTTCCTTCTTGTATCTGAAGCAGTACTGCCACAGAAACATACTACTTTGTAGATCTCGTGCAGTCAAACCAATAAATACAGAGTTGCTGGCAAGTGCATTAGGAGAGTGGCACTACTAGTTCTATTGGATTCATAAGGTGGAGGCAAACTGATCAACAGGAACAAAAGCCTCATTTTTGGTGTCAATGTATCGGCAAGGCGACTTGCATCATAACCTCTGTCACGGAACTTCCACGTGCCAGTACTACTCGTACTCTTGTATGACTTTTGACAAACACAGTGCGGTGCTGGCTTCCCACAGCACTGATTTGCCTGCTGCAATTCTATTCTCAACTGTCTATGCACAACATGACCAAAAGGAAATGGCAAGCTCATAGCCTGACACATTAGAGGCATGTGACACGTGGTCATATAGACAAAAAATGTCGCAACAAGCAGTTTGATAAGCGAACTTCGATAATCGCGTCAGGTGTGCACCGAATGGTCAGCTCTTCCAAAAGAAGCAAGAATTGCTCGGACCTTGGCGTGCAGGTGAAGCAGCCCATGCCTGCATGTCCCCTTGTCGAGCGAAGGTCGCCTGGGGGCGTCGGCACACAACGTGGCCACATGCGGAGAATGAGGCCCGCACGGGACAAGTCCACACTCAGGTCCAGCTGCACCAGCTCACGGCCACGGTCATCCTCAGGTTCCCGTTCAGCCAAAGGGTTACGCTATCACACAATGACAAGTCACAAAAGGTAGGAGGCACAATACTTTCACAGGTCTTTTGAACACACAAAATGTATAGGCTTACATGCTTGCAAAAGTGTACAACTTTGGGCTAGTTGGTGTTGCATAGTTTCAAGGAACGACAGTGTGTAAAACAAGGACAAAGAGAGAACGAACGACAAAACCACCGCTGTTTATTAAAGTTCATTTCTTTTACATGCTTGCTCGTTGAGGCAAATTTAACAGCAACCGACCCGACATTCAAGGTCGTCCCCTTCCCAAACTGGGCGCTTGATGTTAATGTGAAGTTCCTACTTCCTTTTAAGACAACACGAATTCACCTATGAGTGTCCTTTGAAGATGTTGATTCATAGGCATTGTTGATCAAATCACAGGGTTTTATATCATGCTATTAAAGGGCTGTTTGATGCTAGCTGTTCAATACCCAGGGAAATCGCAAACTATTGAAGCTACTGAAAAAGTTCTACTAGATATATTGAGCATATACCACTTGCTGTGAAAAGAAGCTTGATAAGGTAAAAAGGTGAAAAAAAAAAGTGCTCTTGCAATGTCATGTCAGTTCCTTATGCCAGCTGGCCAAGATGTTATGGATTTTTGACAGCATGTACCCAATCTATTTATGACAAAGTTTCACTATAAAGAACAAAGGACCTAACAAATCTGGAAATCTTTCTGTAAATTCAAATACTGTCGCAAATACAGGGGCTGTTGTTTTGGCATAAATAAAGGTGAAGTAGGTATACATAGCGCTTAGTTTCATTTCTCCCAAATGCCAAATTTAAGTTTTGAAACCGGTTTATGAACGGTTTTGCTTTATCACTGTTCATCGTTTCAAGCCTCCATCTTCCCACAAACTTCTCTCTTGTTTGAACCACTTCAAGATGATTTTGCTTTCTTTTAGAGTGTCCTTGTAAAGAGTGTTAAGTGATAGAAATTAATTCAGAGACTCCTAATGCAACATTTCTTATAGGCTGTACTGCCCTTGGATTTAAAACCTCATCATCCAACGCTCTGAAAGACCAAGGAAACCCACCTGCCGCAACTTGGACATGGCATCAACCGAATGAAGCCCAAGCGGTTGAAGCGAATGAGGAAGCACAGCACCTGAGGTTCCCTGTGACCTTGCTCTTCCTCGGCCAAGACCACTACCCGGAACACCTGCACCTCCTGTAGTAAGAAAGCTTGCATCAGCATGGAAACAAGGCATAAAGCCTGCTCACTGCCACAGTGAGAAATTAAAGACCCATCCTATACACTGCATTCGAGGGAGCAGCAGTAGCCTTATGCTGTAACACCACAAGATGCTTCTCAAGATGACTAGAGGCAAGGCCGAGGATGGGCCAACACATTCAGTGAGGAGAAGCAAGTGAGAAAGACATGAATGAGATGTGGGGAGCTCTAGCCAAAAGATAAATATCCACTTTGCTAACCTGCACAGGAGGAGTAAAGCGAAACAAAAGGTAGAAAAAGAAAAGAACAAGGAGGTTTAAAATAACGCTGTCGGAATGAGAAATAATGGAGAATATAAACCAGCAGAAGCATGCGTACAAGACACCATTAATAAACAAGTGGGACTTCTGACCATGTGATATATCTGTGGCTCACACAGTTACTGCTTCAGTTTTATTTCAACAGCCTCTATAACTTCTTTATCACCCTAGCAAAAACGCTAAACTAATCTTTGCATATCAACAAGCAAAGTGTTACAACTGCAGCACATGGAAAATGTGGCAAGATGACTAGCCTTGACAATCTGCTAACTATACTTCAGTTTTTCTTTAAATATCAGTTAAGACCATGCATGCCTGCAACAGCAGCTCCTTTTCTAAAGTGGATGTCAGAAAGAAGAACATGTAATAAAGGAAATGTTGACAGTTCTGCATCTCATCTTTTTATTTTTCTCTCCAATATGTTTTGTTTGATGCAAACCCTGTCTCTTTTGTATTTTTATTGTATTTGGTTAAATTTATAATGACAGGAGAGTTCAATTAATTTCTCCCCTCCTCAATGTATAGGCTCAGACCACCTCTGAGAGAGTACAATAATTCAGCAAAATGTGCTAATTATAGCAAACGTTACTCTATCTGAACCTGTTGCAAGAAGCAAAAGTAGCAATAAGGAAGCAAGGATAATGTGATACAATTCAATGGACCACCTTTTTAATGAAGCTTAGTGAAGACTGCCTGCTTTCATCTTGGACAGCCCTTCCCCACATTAAGAGTTTCACATACTTCTCCATGAGCCTGACATGAACATGGTGGCAAAAGATGAAGAGAAATGTGTGAGTGCATGTCATCATGAATGACTGCTGCACAAGCTGAGAACTCCTGTGGCCATTCACAACATGGAGGAGGATTCACCACACAGCATCTTTGAAAATGGCATGACCAGAACCAGGGAGGCAGTCAACAGGTGTCGCCTGCAGCCATGATTAAGTCTTTATTGCCCCACTTCAGTATGTTTCCCAGATGACGAGGTACGAGTGCTGTTTTGTCCACAGCCTCAATTTACCTCGTATACGTAATGCACAGTCTGATGTATTGACATTTGTTGCTACATAAGCTCTAGGTATGTGTTATTTTTTCTTCGATTTTTTCTCATTTGATTCACGCTGCTTGTTTTCCGGAGATGTCCACTACCAACTTGTGACAAGTACCTCAGTAGCCCACGTTTCAATAAAAGTACTTGTCTAGTCGCTTTGCCAGGTAGCCTGTTGTGCTCAGTCATGCCACTCAGAAAGTGAGCTCATGTGCTTTCTGCTATGTAAGCAGAAAGCTATGCTATGCTGCAACACACCACAACCGACACCGACAATATCTTTTCCCACATCAGCGTGTTTACTCTTAGCAAAATGTCATTAGTACAAATTCACATCATGCCATAAAAGCCCACAAAACAGAAAAAAAAAAGCAAAGGCTTCTTACAGATAAAACAACATATGAGGCCTGCAAGATATCTAACTGCTCCACTGATGCTACTGCATGGCGTTAAAGGCGACATTTTTTGTAAACCATGAACAAACAACAATAGTAGTTGACCTAAAGAGCTATCTATAATCATCATTGTTCCTTTCACAGCTTTAGACATTTTGCAATTTGCTTTAACAGCCTTCAGACTTGACACTTCGTATAATAGCTTTTTTTTGGTACTGCTATACTAGACTCTAAAGCAAGAGTCAGTGCTTGCTTTCTAACCTCTCTTATTTTATAACATATAAAAGTTACTATGTGCCATAGTGATGTAGGTATTCTTTTTAAATTTTTCAAGTTAAAAAACATTTTGCTTACTTTCTTCAAGTGTGCAGATTTCAAGCATCCATTTTGGTTATCGCACCATAAAAACGTTTTATATGCATCTTTCGTCATGCCGGTCCCCTGAAATAAAATTACAAATTCATTTCATAGCAGTAATAACGATACTGAGACATTACCTACTATGGCGTTATGTGCTTCAAAATTAACATACGCTATATAAAAAAAACGGGCGAGTGAGTGATGGTGGAAAGGCCTTCCATGGTAGCCGCAGTGTGTGTGTGTGCGTGCCATGGTTTTTTATTTCTGATCACTGCGGTCACATTCGTACGACGTTCCTAATAAAAAATACAGAAATATAATGTTATCCTTACAGCATACATAAACCACAGCACATGTAGTTATAAGAAAGGGAAATATGCACTACAAAATGCTATGTCATTTGTAAGAAGAAATGGATTGGAGGGCCTGTTATACACAACCACAAACAAACCGATGAAGTCAAGGGGGTGTAGTTGGTAGCTTTAATTGAAGTGCACTGTGGTAATACAAAAAAAAAGGGAAATGAAAGTGGACAAAGGACATACTCCTGCCTGGGACTAAACTCGCAGTTTTGACATTACGTCATATGCGATGCACTACCAATGATGCTACACGGCGGCCATTTCCCCTGCTCTTTTTGGTATTTCTGCATGTGTAACCTGTGAGCATAGGCCAGCGCTGCTTGTAGTCATGGTAGCAAATGTGGAACATTTCTGTCTTTAGGTCGGATGGTATCATGTAGCACATGACTCTTACATGCAGCAACTGACCAATGAACCTTCACATACTACCTAAAGACATCAAACCTGCTGGGGTTGAGACCCTCGCTATGAAATGACTGAAAGAAGGGAAAGGAACCGAGGGGCTTGCTTTTTAGACCCAGCCATATGAAGCCAACAGATATTGAAGCCAGTATAGGGGTTTATTTATACAGTTGAATATCTATTTAACGAGGTGATGACCATGCTCGAATTATTTAATTAACCGAGAAATTCGTAAAATCGGAAAGGAATTTTCATTCCTTACAACGTAGCGACACTCAAAAGCTACCGTGGCATTATATTGCCACTAACCTACTCATGCACATTTAAAAAGTCCGCTAGGGCGGCCCAGACATGGAGCCTCCCATGCTCGGGTGTGATTTGGCGCAATTTTGTACGCATTCTTAAACGAGCGAGAGGCAGTCCTTCTATCCAGCCACCGCGAATGGTCAATGTGAACCATGACAGACGTCATGGCCCTACATTGACCAATTGCGTACGGCTGGATAGAAGGGACTGCCTCCATTCGTTTTAAGAACGCATACAAAATCGCGCCACAGTAGACAGTAACATCAAGCTGTGACAGCTGCTGTCATACGCACACAAGGAGATTGATAGCGGTGATTGCGTGAGCAGGTCAACAAGCAAGAAACTTGCAAGGAGACAATCAGTGCCGTCCTTGCATAACCATGAAGTAAGGTCAGCAACCATTGTTGTGTTGCTGTAGGAGCATTTCACAGGGACACTAAAGCACCACCACCCCTAGCACAATTCTGGTGCGCTAGATGTGGAATGTTGAGCCGGTTGTTTTCATATAGCGCGTCCCATGCAGCTTCATTACAAAAGAAAACTAGGCTCGTAGACTAGGGCCAATAGACCTTTCAACTCAACAGCGTTGGAGTGCATGCTCGAAGAAAACCTCTGTGGAAAATTAGATTAAATCACATTTTTGTGATTTATTCAGGAAAAGCTTCGTTAATTCTCAAGTTTTGCAGCGAACTTGGGTTTTAAACTCGGTTTGCACAGATTGAACACTGAGGAGTACCTTCTGTGGCAATGGAATTTTCTTCGTTAGAATGGGCACTTCATTAAATCGGTTTTCATTTGATCAAGTTTTAATGTAATACTTCAGTCCTTGGCTTCATTAGTGTTGCCTTCATAAGGTAATGTCACTTGTGCATCAGTTGACATTATGCACTGTTGTAGTTTCTTTGTACCTTCTCTCTGTGAATAGCATGACAAACCAATGAAACATTTAATGTCCTACACAACAAGCACAGTTTCTCTTTGAACTGCATATGTGGCAGCTACTGCAGCACAACCTTCGTGCAAGCACCTTTCCAAGTAATTACGCGAATGCATTGGGTTTCACATCACTTTCCTCTAGCACTTTTACGGTCGGAGCCCTTCGTGTGTGAACGAGCTTTGCCGAGCAGAGCACACATCCACCACAATGCAGGCCTGGTGCCAGCATCAATCAGCAGTAGTCACATGGCATCTTGGACTAAACGCAGGTTGCTCAGAACAGCACATACATTGTAATCAATAGGGCACCGATGAAATGCTGCACCTACAGGTCAGCAGCCACGTATCTACAAGACGAGTGATGAAGATTTTGTCACTATAAATGCATCATTAAATTTGTCCCAGCTAGTCCATAATCATCTGCATGAAGTTTTTACTTAGCAGTGAAGTAAATATAGCACAGCTAAAAATTGGAAGCGTCACAACCGAACCACATACTTTACTTGATGGTCACATTTTGTGCGACGGGGAAATGATTTTTTTTTTAAATCTTAGTTCTAGCTACTTCGTTGTGATAGCAGCAAACATTACATGCGCAGAAAAAATAACAGTTACATGCAGACATGGTCATGTAGGTGGAATTATGAGCGACTAAATTCAATTGAGCAGAGACCGAGATTTGCATAGTAGTATATGAGCTACTTATGATGAGAGCAACGAGCACGGAGTCGGCTACGGCGCCCTTTCGATGCTCGTTTTGTTGTATCACCTTTTAGTCCGACTTGATCTCCCGTCTGCGACCGCCGTTCAACAACCTGCGTACATTTACCTCGGGCTTCAACATGCGGCTTCTCTTTCGCAACCCGCGCGCGTTTTCAGTAACAGGGTGCGCACGCCCTTTCGCGAGCGGCGCGGTCCCGTCCACTGACCGCACGGAAGTCGATGAGCTGCGTAACGTGCGTGCCATCCGCCCTTTGGAACTCGAGTGTGATGGTCTCGTCGCTGGTGTTGGCTAGCAGCCGCTCGCGGAGCAGGTCGCCTCCCGCGTTGCGCACGTTGATGATCAGCTGCGCCGGCGTCGGCTGCACAAAGCACGCCCAAAGCAGCACCACAGCAGCCGCTGGGCCCATCATGAACACGTCTAGGCTAGCTACAACCGCTGGCCACTCGCTGCATCCTTACCACTTATCGCCTTCTACGACAACCGTACTTACAATATGAAACCACGCAGGCTACAGAAACGGAAGGCTTCGCCTTTCGCGTTTTTGTTGATACGCTTGTGGATTTTGCTTAGCTTTCGACTTGGCTCGCGATGGCTGCGTTGCTCTTTTCGTAAACGAATAAAAGATAGGTTTTTGTTTAATTTCATTCGAGTGATTGAAACGGCACAGACTAGAGTGTTGTACTAAATGTAGATTACATAAGTTTGTTTTTGTGTGAAAATGAAAGCGTATGACACGACAGTGTTGCGTTGCAACAAGTCGCGCCAACTATGGTCCATAGACTCCATAGGCATAAACAACGGATACGGGAAGATACGCATGTGTGACGCAACAGCAGGTTGGTTGCTATGCCAGCTGCGGGTCGAAAGCACAGTTTCCCGCGGTAGCTTCAGCTTCGGCCCCTTTAGCTACCATCAGACGAAACCACAGTCTGGATCTTGCTGTTGGCGTCATCGTGACTGCCGGCCGGACGTGTCGTCGAAAGGATGCGCGTTTAGTCACTGGCGTAGCTGTTATCGCCTATAAAAAATGGTGAGCGGGGGAGCCCGTCGAGGACTTGCGCTACCTCTTCGACTCGCTGTGTGTCGACGACGAAGGCTACGAGTCACCCGATCACGACGATGACGGCGACGCGAGTCCCACAGTGCGGCGTCGAGGACCCCTGCGTCGCGATACAGTGCCCCGGCCGTGCCCGTATCGCTATGGCAGCGCCGACGACTGGAGCCCTCCGTCCGACTGCCGGCCTTCGTCGGTCGACTCGGCCGTCTCCCTGTCTCCGCCGGCATCGAATGAGACGATACGCACACCTCGAGCAGCGGCGCTGAACTGGATGACGGCGACCCGGAAAAACGGCCAAATTGGAGGCAATATTGAGATTCCTACATGATGGCGAGCCCTCATCCTTGCCTGTTTCGGTTGAAGAGATCAACTGTCAGCCCCCACGATTCAAGCCTATCTTGCCTCGAGACAGGTACCACGTGCTATATAGTTTCTGAGCCCATTGGTTTTTGTTGTCACCTCCATGAGGAGGAATTGACCATGGTTCGCGGTGGAAACGTACCGGAATGCCTTCCTTTCCGCGAACTTAGGGTTGACAGAACGACGTCACGGCTTCTGTTATCAACAGCGTATGGTCTGCGTTACCTGTCTTTAAATATAACATCAATAAAGACTTAAAAAATAACTTGAAATCGATCGTCGCAATTTTATGTAATCTCTAGCGAATAACGAAGAGTTAGGCAAATCACTTGTTGATAATGAAGAAAAAACTATTGAACATGTCGGCCTCCCTGTAGCTCTTCGAAAGGTTTTTTTTTTAAAATCATTGACAGCTTTTATATTGACTGATTCATTATCATAATGCACACCACTCGCTCCATCTTCAGATATCACTAAGTGATGAATAGTACACGAAATGGCTGGCATAATCGGACCAATATTGTTCATGAGCGGAAAAGGCACTCAGGGAGAGGGCACGAGAAGGGGCATACAATAGCGCTGACCAACAACAAAAAGTTTATATCAAGCAGGCTTATTTTTTAAAATTATTTAAAGAGTCCTTACAGGCCTCGTTAGAGGCATTGGGTAAGGGGCATCACAAAAAATGAATGATCACACATAATGAATACATATGGATGAAATGGCTCAAAGCACTCATCTCCCTTTTTAAAAACATTGAAATATTGGCTAACAATAATTGTAGAGGCAAAAACAGAAAAGGAGTAGTTCAACGCTATAAATAATTAATACAATTTAGAACATCAACTGATACATTTCGTACACGCGCAGGTAATGCACAGTAAAAAAACATACGAGTACAATGAATGAGCAAAAAGAAATAACGAACTCATACATAGAGAGGTAATAAACACACACAACGAAAAAAAAAGGTGTTATACATTTTCGAGGTTATGTGGAGGAATGTGAGATGATGAGTTGAAGAAATTTATCAGGATTTTTTTCGGACACAGTGGAATCAGGAAGTGCATTCCACAGCTGAATGGCACAAGGAAGTGCCGACGAATTGAATGCGTGAGTGCTTCCATACATGCGAGTGAAACTGAGGTGATTATGTAATCTGCGAGATGTGCAAGATGAAACTTCAAGCCGCAAGGAAGATTTTTACCATGTAGTGTACCACTTGCAAGAAAGAAAAAAAGAAAAACAAAGGACATAGGGAGCGAGTCTAAAAGTATGGTGTCGACTCCATACTGATAGGAATATTTCCTGTCAAAGGAGTGACACAGAAGGTGAGCTTGCGCTAGCATTACCGCTCTTTCAGATATAAGGGCTTATATACGAATTGTGTGCACTCGTCATGGTATTTTGATACTTCAGCATGTGCATCAGAGAATGACTGACAGCCATGTTGAATGCAAATCTCTTGCTTGCTTGCTGACCTTGTTTGTCTGACACGGCATTGCCCACAAGAGAGGGATCTGTTGTGCCGACTGCAGCTTCTGCCACTGAGTCTAGGTATAAAAAGTCTCCTCAAATCCAAGGCCACCATTTTGTGGTGATGTGGCTCAATTCTATGCTAGCCTAGCCCACTGCTCACGGCCAGTCACAGGTCGTGTCTAGGGTTGCCACCTGCCCGGTTTTGGACCGGCCGGGCCGGTTTTTTTACGAGGGGCCGGTCGCCGGTCCGCACCTAAGACCGGCCGTCATTGGCCGGTTTTTCGCTCATCGTATCCCGAGTTTTTTTTTTTTTCTCCGTGTTGACCGCACGTGTTGACTGAGGTATTCCACCTGCGCGGTCGGGAAAAAGACTGGGGAAGAGAAAAGACGGGCGAAACGTGACACCTGCGTCGCCGCAACGACACCGTGTGTCGATTCCCTACATCGCCGGTGCCAGAGCACGGCCGGTCTGGAGGCGCGCGCTCGAAGGAGCGAGCGCGCGGCCGTGGCCAGAGAAGCAATAGCCCGTATACTGAGAAAGGCAGGGGCCGACGTCGCCCACAAGCCATCCACCACCATCGGCAGCTTCATCCCTCGTCCCAAAGATCGCGCACCTGCGGAAAAAGCTCAGGGCGTCGTGTACCGGATCGCGTGAGCCGACTGCCCCGCTTCCTACATTGGGGAAACCAAGAACTTCCATGAAAGAATGCGGCAGCACAAGAATAACCTCCGTCAATTGAACCGAGAACGGAGCGCAGTAGCAGAACACTGCGAGCGGTTTCTCCGTCCCGTCGACGCGGTGATTCTGGCAAATGAAAGGAACCCTCGCCGGCGGCTCCTCCTCGAATCCTGGCACATTCAGCACAACAGGAAACACCAACCGCTCTACGGGGACATTGCCCTCCCTCTCCTGCCACCGATCGATCGTTGGAACATAGCGAAAATCAGTATCAGTAGTTAGTTACGTGCTTCGCATCATGAGCACGGATTCTCCGCCTTTGAAAAAGCGTAAAATACGTCAATGCACGCTACGGAAAGAGCGGAGATCTCAACCCGAGTACGAGAGTTGGCTCCTGCCCACTGTGTGCTGCTTGTTTATTTGGCTTGGTTTTTGGCTCAATGAAGCAATGTTCCGTTAAATGTCACTGCATGCCGGAATTGACATAGCGTCTATTGTTCAACATTATTTTGATCTCCTGTTAACCCCCCCCCCCCCCTTCGTCGAAGGGCCGGTTTTTTTTTCGGTAAAAGGTGGCAACCCTAGTCGTGTCAGTACCCCTTTAATAAGGGCCAAGGGCTTGCAACACATGTAGTTAGCTTAGTTTGAACAGCTTTGTCTTTTGATGTGAATTCTGGTTGCTAAAAGTAGCATCCAAGGCCACCTTTCCATTGTCACTATACAGTACTACAACATAGCGATCGTTACAATAACAAAAAGTAAATATGTCCCGTTTGTTGCATGTGAATTCTTGAAAACCTGACTGCCTGCAACAGACAACAGAGTTCATTCGTTGCTGCCCTTTTGTTGACATGGGATGGTCATGGGGTGTGCTGCACTTGCACAATGTTAAGGGGACTGAGAACCAATTTTTATGATACCAGTTTTCTTTAGTGCAGCGAAAGGCTTACCAATCAGTATGTCTAATCATGGAGCAATGACATGGGAAACACCATGAAACATTTTTTGTCAGAATTGTTCAATCTGCAGTGCCGATAAAGGCATACGTGTAAACAGTAATAGCTGAGTGTGATAGCGGTGCGTGTCCATGCACTGTGGTTCGCTGCACATGCATACACGCCACACGCATGTGCCGCAGCTCGACATGGTTCCACTTGTTGCCCCGAAGGCAACGCCGCGCTTCTCAGTGTAACTCCTTTTACATTGTAATAAGTGCAGAATACAGCAGAATGACGATATATACAGACTGTAATTCTAAGCACGAATTATGGTGCGCCTAAACAATGGCAGACTGCATACAGCAATCCGAATGACTCATTCACGCAGTATCAAAGCTTGTTGCCAGGAAACACGATGTGCCAGTTTTGTTACTTCAAACACAGTTAGAAATACAAATCCTATTCAAATCACGAAAAGAATGCTAGATTCTGTCACTCAAATTTAAGCTTTCCACTTCAATCCGCTTGCGACACATTCTGGCCTAGAATAACGAGAGCTGAGCTAGTTGGTAAGTATTCATTTTAAAAAGACAGGGCGTGCAAACAAGGACACAAAAAGAAGTCAGGACACCACAAACGCCGACTAACAACTGAAGAGACGCACAACGGCTGAAAAGAAAGAAGGCACGAAACTTATCTCGCATGCCCATGCAACAGCGAACCTATCAATCCGGCACGCGTGACGTTAACAGTTATATTCCACGTAGACCGTCACGCGTGCCGGATTGATAGGTTCGCTGTTGCATGGGCATGCGCAGATAAGTTTTCGTGCCTTCTTTCTTTTCAGCCGTTGTGCGTCTCTTCAGTTGTTAGTCGGCGTTTGTGGTGTCCTGACTTCTTTCTTGTTCCTTGTTTGCACGCCCTGTCTTTTTAAAATGAACATTCTGGCCACTTGTAAGTCCCTTTAACTCTTACAATGCCTTTTGAGTACTTTTGAGAACTGGTACAGAAAAATTGCAGCCTAATTGAAAAGAGACCTGCAAATTGGGGGAAGTGTGCATTGACAAGTTTGGTCTCCTCTACAGTGTGTGCAGGGACACGGACCCTGTGAGCCCTCCTGCCAAGCACCCCAATCCAAATGGCCGCAGCAGTCACGTCTGCGCAAGGCGCTGCCCCTGATTGCCTGCAACTATGCTGCTAGCATTGTTGCAAAGCTGCAAGCCAACGGCACTCTAATGGCTCGAGACTCAAAGGCCGCACGTAAGGAGAAATCAAGGCTTTGACAGTGATGTGATGTTGCGCCTTGATGTGCCAATAGGTGAAACCTGCTATACATTTCATAAAAAATTTCATATTTACGTCGAGTGTGTGCCAGGATGACATTTTTACGGTCTTGCAGAGAGAAAGAAGGCAACAGGTGCTCCAAATTCATATTTGAGTTACCACTGTAATATTGAGTGGTTGGTCATGGGAGAAGACGGGTGAGTGTGCTATGTAGTGAAAAAACCTCTGAAAGACCAATAACTACGTTCACACAGAAAACATCATTGGATTGAGCTAATGTTATAAAGTGAATAACAGTTGTCGCCTCTTGATGACTCAACTTACCATAATGTCAATGATTAACCATCGTCCGCCATACACCATTGCCAATCCGACCACATTGCCCAGCCACAGAGGCGATCACAGTGTCTTGTAATGGCAGCTTAAGCACCAAGCGCATGCCCCAGCTGTGGTACACTGCAGCACTGTCGCTACCCAGAGCAATAGCACTCGCAGAACATTTGCCTTGTATAATAGCTCGCGGAACGTGAAAACATGTAAACTTGCAGCTTCACAAGTGCTTAATGTGCGGACCCTGATGGTGTCGCCCGGCAAGGGGGCAGAGGAGGTGGTGAAAGCCGAAGTTGCCATTTATTGAGGTTTGATTAGGGCTGTGACTGCTATGATTGCCATTTAACTTGCTTATGATTAGGGCAAGTTGAAATGGCTGGCGGCTTCGCATGCACTGTCTTCTTGCATGCCCAGTGTCGGAGTCGTGCGAGTGCGCTGTAAAGCAAGTGGCAGCATGAAGTCTTTGCTTCTTAATGACAGCACTTTTCATTGTGAAAACGTTGTGTAAGCAACAGCTTGCAGTCATTAGGTGAAATCTGTTCATGTTAGCCTGTGAACAATACCACGCTTGTCTAATTAGCAGCGAATGTGTACTCCAATTATGTGGTTGATAAGCATAGTCCTTTGCTATCTATCAGTGCTCAACTACTGGGTGAAATGTGTGTGGGGGAGCAGGGGGCCTTAAATAATTGCTAACAGACTCTGCCTTACGAAGTTCAGAGTTTTTACCACAACTATGGGCTGTCCAGAGAGCCCAGGATGCGGCGGTGAGGCTAGGCCTCCCCGTCCCCACATGGGAGCGCCCGCGGCGTTGCTCTAAAAGAGTAGTGTTTCTCAGGGCCTAAATAAAGTTCTGTGTCTGTCTGTCCGTCCGTCCGTCTGTCTGTCTGTAACTGCAGTTCTTTGGATTTTCTTTGTTTCATTGCAGCAGCTTATTTATACCAGTTTAGTGGCTGTGCTAATGGAAGCACCTTTGTGTGATTCAAATGTACTTGAAATTGGAAATCAGTTAGCTTCTCAAGTTAATGCTCCCTCCTAACAGTAGAACCCTTGAAACAAGGGGTCTGATTTTAGACATTGAGTCAAGCTTCTTGATATGCTTGTTATGCAAGCAAGCCATGTAACTGTGCACATTCCCCACTTCACTGGGTGGCTCCATTATGAAGGACATTTGCAGCAACTGGCACCGTGGTTGCCATAATTTCGTGACTTTATTATCACACTACAACATTATGTGATGAGAACTATGATCAACCCAAATACTAACCGTTAAAGAGCTGTTTCGCAGAAATTCTAGTGTCGGGCATCGGTGTCGTTGGTTGTGAGCGATAAATTAGTGTTGTCCGTGAGCAAAAATCGAGAAAGATGCAAATAAAATAAATAATAAAAATCTTCGGTTTGAGTGAGAATTGTACCTAGGCCTGCTGCGTGTCAAGAAGGTGTTTATCACAGAGCCACGCCATTGTTTGAAACTGCTTCGGAAAAAACACTACACTCAGACCTTGACATAACGAACACAGATATAACGAAGTAAATGAAGAATAGTCTTGTCATAGATACAGTGTTTAAAATATATGTTTATAGCAATTTTTGGATATAACGAACTTATTTTCATGTCAGATGTGACTTTGTTATTATGAGGTTTGAGTGTATATGAATGTCATGTAGTGGAGGACTCTCCTTAACGCATGTAATATCGCGTGGCAGAAGCATAGAATCGCACCAGGCATCAAAACATGTGAATAGCGCAACGAGTGGGTGTTGAAAGGCCGACCCATGACAAAGCACTCGGACATATTTAATCATCAACAACATAAGCAAAAGCGTCAACAAAGTGAGCAGCTGAGTAGTTCATGTGGTGCCTTATGAACGCATAGTAGGCACTTCACAACTGTTCTTGCAGTAGGCATTCTAGGATAGTTTGAGATGGCCAATGTTACACTCACAGACATTTGTTTCCTTGTGGCACAGTTGAGGCATCCACCGAGACCTGAAGCCAGGCTAGCAGTCAAGAAGGCGATGCGCATGGGACCCGATTACGCTATCGCGTTCTACTCTTGAAGACGAAGCTCAAGCGTGCTCCAAATTTTTATCTTCAACGCAATAATTGATGGTATCACACCTCTTGTGAAATGCATAACTTGCAGTGACTCATTGTCGTAATTATTGTTTGGAAGGGAAGCGCACACCATATTTAGGGCTGAGGGCATGCCGGCCTTTGAAATTTATGTTTTAATGGGTGGTTAATAGCTTATACTGGAAAAAAGGATACATCTGCCTCATAGTGTTCTGTTCAATGAAAAATAACAGGAGACATTCCATAAACTGAGCCAGAAGAATGTTTTTTGTTGAGCGGATATTTTGGGCTGCAAATTTCAGCTAAGTAAGAGCAGATTGTCGTAGAGGGCTTTTAAACAAATGGGCATAACATTAAGAGACGGGAAGAGAGCGGAGTGGATTAGGGAACAAACGGGTAGCCAACATTCTAGCTGTCGTTAAAAAGGAAAAGTGGACTTGGGCAGGCCACGTAATACAAAGGACAGATAGCCGTTGGTTAGTTTGAACAATAGGATGGATACCAAGAGATGGGAAATGTAGCTGAGGATGGCAGAGTGATAAAATCGGGAAGTTCGCAGGCACAAGATGGAACCAGCTCGCGCAGGTTAGGGGAGATCATTGGGAGAGGCACTCGTCCTGTAGCGGACATAAAATAGGCTGAAAATGATCAAATGTAATCATTCCAAATGGAGAACTTTCATACTTGGGCCAAACAATGTTTTCTTTCCTAATTTTAGCACCGTCAGTGAACAGGTGATTTTTTTGGCTACTCTGAGATCTCTTGTCTACTTTTCACATTTTGGACCTGGCAATCCTGACAGGCACGTGCATGAAGCTGTGGCCTCTGGGAATCTGGCACTGTTCTACAAGTTGGTGGCACGCCTTCTCCGCGACAATGGCAGCAGGCTCCTTGAATCGTGTGACCACGTTGGGCAGGTGTGCTAACTTTTGCCATTTGTTTATTACCATCTCTTAGACAGTGTGCTGTAGGAAATGTAGTATGTTGTGCACAACCGCATCACATAAGCAGTTCCATTTTATTACGATAGCAATTATATGGACCCTCCAGGCGCATTTCTGGCGTCACTGTCGCTGTGAGGTTCTGTGTAAAGTGCAAATCAATAACATCATCCTGCGTGTCTCATGTTCTATGTGCAAGTGAAAGCGTGCAATGGCAGCCGACAATCATGGTTCCAGCAATGGCTCTTGCATTTTTGGGTTTCACGTCTTCATCCTCATTTTGGTTTTGCTATAAAAAGAATAAACATCACTGTCACTGATCTCGTTAATTGCGATGGCAATCGCCGGGCAGATTCCAAGGGCTGGCGTCTCGGCCCTCTGAAAACGCACCACGAAAGCGCGGACAATTTAGAGTTGGTCCTTTTAGTGCGCCAGCGAACGCCGGTTGTGGTCCAAAGACCGAGTCAGAGCCGAGAGTCGATAACACAAACGAAATATATTCTCAGTTAAAGCAGTACAACATCACAAAGACACGCACACTCGGCTGGTACCAGTAACAACTTCACGATATCACTCAGATGGTGTTAACACAACGGGAACTAAACAAACAGATCACATGCTACAATGCAATCTCATGCATTACAACTATTCAAGGACAGTTAAAGTCCTGAATATACAACGGTGTATCCAGTCCACAATTCTTGGATGATACTTGAATGCTTCTCTTCAAGGAAACTCACGTCAACTCCAGCGGTGTCTGTCGTTGTCCCTTCCGTCGACGTAACTTGTCACGGCTCACACGGCGTCGTCCTCCAATTCTTCCAGATCGACGATCGACTGACCGCGCACCATCATAAACACGTCTTCTTTGGCTGACGGAGCCACACTCAGCATAACTTCACCATCTCCGGGCCGACTGACTCACTCGCTAACTGACTGCTCGCTGGTCGTCGTCGCACGCTTTTATCCCTTCTCCGCCGGGTTCCCAGATGCTTCGGGAGGGTTCTTCGGCGTGCAGTACATCCAAGGCTAGGAAAAGGGCGAGAGCTTTCTCGTTGGTTCGAATCGCGGCGGCGTCGCTCGTCGATGCGTCATCCCTTCCCTCTAGAAAAATCCAGGCTTTGCCGGGCATTTGATCTGAGACTGCTAGTGGGCGAGGACGATGCGGCGCGTTGGCGTCTTTTGATACTTGTTTTTTCGTCGTTCGCGCTTATTGGGCGAGTGGCTCTTGCTGTTCTATCTCGCTGCTGTTTGAAAGTGACCGCACGCACGCTTTATGGACGTGCTCGTTTGTGACAATCACTGAAATGATTCGTGACCAACCAAAATTTGTATTTAGTTTGCTATAACTGACAATTCGCTGTATCAGTATTCATTATAATGAGGTTCAACTGTAGATATTAAGAGGGAAAAAAACAGACCTGGGCAAGTCACATCGTAAGAAGTACAGATAACTGATGGTCATTTAGAACATTGAAATGTACTCAAGCGTTTCACGAACATTCGTGTGGCGAGGGAACGTACTGGTAAAAGAAAAATGTACACTCCCCAATGTAAAAATGAAAAATGAACAAGGTATCGATGTTTCGGGCCCCGTAGGGGTCCCTTGATCACAGTGAGGAAGTCAGCATGGACATGCGGTTATTTATTGGTGAGGTGATGCAGCGTGCAGGTGTAATATCTCTGGCAGATTGCTGTGGCAGATTACAGGTCAAAGGGAAATCTGCCAGAGATGTACACCACGCTGTGCCGCCTGACCCATAAATAGCCGCGTGCCCATGCTGACTTCTTCATTGGGATCGAGCGACCCGTACAGGGCACAAAACGTCAATGCTTTGTTCATTTTTCATTTTTACCTTGGCGAGTGTGCGTTTTTTTTACCAACACTGAAATGTATACCGAGAGACGCAAACATGGCCCAGGACGGCAAAGAATTAAGTGGAGTGACGAAATTAAGAAATTTGCAGGCAAAATTGAATCGGCTCACACAAAACAGGATGGGTTGAAGATCATTGTGAGAGGCCTTTGTCCTGCAATGGGCATAAGACAGGCTTATGACGATGAAAGGATGCGCCATGCAGTACCTCCCATAGACTGGATCGAAAGTAACACCAATGCTGTTGTCAGTATGAAATCAGGTTTTTCTTTCTACATTGGTCCCCTGGATGTATCTGTTTGTGCAGACAGCACTGCACTATGCGTGCATGCTACGGCAGGAACTCGTAGTGGGCGTGTTGTGCGAGGCAGGTGTACAGCGGGACGTGCGAGATAAGGACGGTGCCACAGCCATGCACCTGGCTGCAGAGCGAGGAGGCCATTCCTGTGTTGAGCAGTTGCTGGCACCCCGTGCCCTGGCTCAGTCAACGCCCAAGATCTCAAAGGTTGGCAGCTGTTCTCATCACATCGGCTGTTGGCTTGTGACAAGAGCCTCTTAAGGGACACTAAAGTGAAGTATTAAATCAGTTTGGACAGATAAATTATTCTTTCAGAACTCTATTGTCATTAATTTTGCCATCATAGGTTGATCTTTAGAAGAGAAGATGAAGGTCCAAGTTTCATTAGAATTTTGCACCATTTCTTCGGCACATGAACGTTACATATTTTGAAGTCTTGCATATTTTGGCCGTATTGGTCAACGAAATTTTTTAAACTTAGCAAGGTAGCTTACTGGGCTACTTTACTGGACACACTGACAGTGCTTGTCCAATACGTCTGCTTTTCACCTCCGCGTTTTTTCGTGCTGTTTATTATAACTTTTTAAACTTGTCGTGTTAAGACATTGTGTCCCTTAGAACGCAACGTAAATTATTTTTAGAAGCGACAAATGATTACATAGGGCCTAGCAGACGCCATCAAAATCTATGGCATTCCACATCACAACAAGCTGGTGTGAAAAGTGCCTTCTCGCGGCATAAGTCGGCCTTTTGGTATTGTGAAATTGTGATTTACTAATACGAGAAAATTGTTTTATGTTTAGTGTCTCTTTAAAGAGCCCCTGAAACATTTGTTTGAAATTACATGTGCTGTGAGGTTACAGCTAGGGTCAATCATTCCCACCGTAATTCAAGCGAGGCACCTTGCATCTATGGGTGATTCAAGGTTTCCATTCTCACAATCCGTCTTTTTGACCTGAGCATCATTGGTCAGCGGTCAGGGATAGGCCCTACCTTCTAGTTTTCCCGTGAGCATGCCGTATATTATGGAGGCCATTTTCCGTGCTTCATCTGGGTGGTCTTTGCCACTATCCGCTGCAGCCACAAACCCAGTCAGTCAGATTGGTTGTACAAGTGACGTGTCAAAACAGTGCCATGTCTCAAAACAGGAGCAGATGAAAACTCTTGGTGTGGCAGTGCAGTGTGCTGCATTGCGCATGTTTGAAACCTTATAAATTAGACAGTTTATGCAGAGCACTTAAATTACTCGGTTAATAATTCAGAGGATTTATGCTACCGGCTCAATTCGTTTATAAGAAGTTGTCAGAACTGCTTTATGCTCCCTTTTAAAAAGCAAGAACAGTTGAGATTACAGTGAAACATTAATGCTTGATAACGGCTGAAGCGTGGTGATGGTGATGGCAGTTGTGGTTTGTGACTTTAGTCACCCATAGTTCCCAGACTCCCGCAGTGTTTCTGCTGGTGATAGTATATGAGATGGGGATTGAACTTCTTGTGTTTAGAAAGAAAGTTTTGACCTATATTCTGATTTTTATGGTATTCACAATTCTGGCTTATCTGGCAATTCTGACATTTTTCACTTGTCAAAAGAATCTTAGCTCTTAGAGCGCTGACCTGTATGACAGAAATTACAATCATTGCATGGAATGTCTCTGCCTGCATGTGTGTTAGGGCGCACACCGCTTCACCTGGCAGTTCTGTCCCATGGAGGGAAACTGTGTACTGAAAGCAGCAAGGCCAGCAGCGACATTTGAGATAATAAACAGCCACACAGTGGTCAAGCTGCTGGCCACCACCACCAATGCCCAGCTGAACCTGCAGGACCGAGTGGGTGAGACTGCCCTGCACTATGCCGCCCAGCACCACAAGGTGGACCTTGTCCAGGTATGCACATATATATCTCCAGGTATGCACATATCCAGGTATGCACATATAACACCCGTGTGGATGCACTCACACGGTTTACTTGAAGTGTCTAGCTTCACTGAAAATGTAGGACATTGTTTGCTAAGTGAGAGACATGACAGCGTGTTTTGCTGGAAAACATTGCATGACGTCAGAAGGCAGCTTTCTCTCAATCTTATCATGGACGTGTTAGTTAGACTTTACCAAGGCAACAACTTCACAACACTGTGCCACTGGAATGTAGCAGCTATAGTTGGTCTTTCATGTGTGGCTGTTCCGAAACCTTTTCCCACCATCCGTCCATTCTGGTCCAAAACTAAAAGACCTCTAAGCTCAAGTAAAGAAGTTTACTTACTCTTTTATGGATGGTGCATAGTGTAGTGAGAAAACACGCATGAATCAACCGTTTATTTTTCTTACTTGGCATGTCATGTAATTCAATTACAGTAAAACCTAATTAACTTGGCCCCCATTCAGAAATCATTTCATTGGGACGCTCAGTCTGGTCCCGTCATACATGTAAGTAAGCCTATGGCATGAAACTCTTGTTGATTCAGACAGATTTGGTATACTTCGGCTAATTCAAGACTGTTCACAAAGTTGAGAGGGACGCGAGGCATACAAGGTCGCGGGACCACTAGGGCTGTCCAAATTTCACTGCGGGCGATGCCGTCTCTGAGTATCATGCACTGATCTCAAAAAGCCATGCTTGCATTAGAGTTAACTGTATATGCTACTTTTAAGTAGCAGAGTTGCGCCACTGTTTTCCGGACGCCGCTCGCCCTGCCTTTGATGATTCCAGCAACGCTATTCGCCGAGTGCCGTCACGTGGTCATAGGTGGCTCCTTTGCGCTGCGGAGAAGCCAACACTACCAACACTTCGCAGGCGACGCTGACACTCCGCAGATTCCGGGCCGCTCAGGGTGGTTGACATCGGTGCTGCTGTATTAGACAGTTATATTTTAGCGTTAGCGTGATAGCGGGGTTAAGGGAATATCGTTACCGTGCCGCTAACGTTCGTTGTGGACAGGGTGTTTTAGTTTAGCGGAATAGCGTTTACGTGCCCAAGCTGGGACGGTGGCGCCACCTAGAGGAGGGTGAATGCGTAAAAAAAGTGAAAGAAAAAACTTGGAATTCTCGCCTGTATTCCCGCACGACGCAATATTACTACTCTTTTTAGTAACATAAAAGTAAATAAATGTGAACCGCACACCAAAGTGAAAATTTTTATCTTGCAGACTTGTTACACCGATCTTCTAGCTAGGCCTAGGGTCGTTAGAAATGGTAAGCGATCTCGAAAACTAGGCTAAGCTATTCGTAATACTCGGTCGTCGAAGCTACCTGAAGGCAAGCGAAGCCATTTTACACAGTCGTTTGCTACAAAAGAAGTAGATCCGGCGACATCAACGCTAAATTCAGTTCGAAGCGGGCGTCCAAAACCGCCGCCATAAACCAACACTGTCGCGCAAGCGCGGCTCCGCGGGTGGTGAGTGGCTTTCCCGCAAAACTTCGAAGCCCAATATGGCGTACCTTGGCGCAACTCTGCTACCTAAAGGTAGCATATACAGTAACTCTAGCTTGCATGTGCTTGGAGTGCCATATGGTGTGAAATACATCAAGGCTGCCATGTTTATTCAGTTATGTTTGGCCACTACCCGGCTAATTTGGCATAATATGTACATACAGTATTGTAATTCAAATTTAAAAAAAACTATCCATAGTCTTTCAGAAACATTATACTGTATTTTTTCCCATATAACCCATACAATATATACAGAACATTCCGAGCTAAAGTTGGGTTGTGGGTTTATAAAGGTTTGATGTGCAATTTAGCTTCATGGCACTGCTTTGCAGTACTGCAAGGAAGATGGTTTCAAGACAGTATGCAGGAATTTTTTATTATCTTTTTTTCCCACAGTTTGTAGTTGAGGTGCAGTTTATATCCAGGGGCGAGCTATGTGTGAGAAAATATGGTAGTAAAATATTGCTACTACTTGGGATTCCACTCTGAGTGCCTTTAGGAAACCTTTAACAGGGCCTTCAAAGTCCTTGAATAGCCTTTAAAACCTTTACTTTTACCTTTAAACCTTCACAAACCCTGTGTGTGGCTACATGCAAGCCTCTGGAGATCGCCACTTGAGATGACCGTGGCCACACTCATTTGAAAAGCATCTCCAGTGAAACAGCTGAGCCTCCCACTTCTCCTTGGCCACCAACATGCTTGTGTGCTGTGTTCGAGAGTCTTTTTCTACCAAAGCTGTAGCTGATAGTGGTGCCACTGCAGGTGCCATCTCTAACAAGTCCATTCGAGTGTTGCCCTGCACATGAGCTATTTGCCAAGACAGCAGTACCCCGGCAGCATGGATAGGGAGGTGTGGGTAGGTTAGCTGAAAAGCTTCCCTTTAAAGGGGATGCTAGATTGAATGTCCAGCATTGAACATGGCTGCGCCTTCATAAAGTGGTTACGTGCTGTAAAACCCTGCAGACTAAAATGGAACGGAGCCAAGGTTGGTAAGCACAAAATTTCATTTACCTGCGCTTAAAGTTCACGATTTTTTCTTGCCACAGCTGGAATGAATTGGCAAAAGCAAGTCACGTACACAAATGTGTATATTGCTGCTGAAAAGGACAGTTTCTTGTTTTCTTATTGCGGAAATATGGGCTTATTATTATGATGGAAATGCTTTGCCAACAATTTTCTTCAAGAAGAAAAAACCCATTGGCATTGTTCGTGTCATTTGCAGCTTCTGCTGCTTAATGCGGACAGTCCCAGCAGGCTGGTTTGCATTGCCAACAATGTGGGCGACACAGCGCTGCACATGGCTTGCCGGTCCCCTGGCCAAGAGCAAGAACGGCTGGTGCGCCTTTTGATGCACCATGGTGCACCAGTAGAAGCACTGAACAAGGAAGGAATGCGCCCCGTTGACCTGCTGCCCCCTGACCTACAGTCTGAGGTACGTCAATGTGCAGTTGTAGTAAGAGGCATGTTTGTGAAATTTGTATGTTGTAGGGAATGCTGAATTGGGGGGATTTGAGGTGCGAAGCGAATAGTTATTTGGGCCGTATAATTTCGAATGAAATAGTTCAATAGTATATATCGCATGTTGTAAGAAAACTGAGCATTTTCGTCATGACCCAACAAACTTGCACAATATTTTTAAGGATTAGGACTAGGCTTGTGGGAATATCACTTTTGCTTCAAAGTGAAGTCATAGCAATTCTAATAGTGGTAGTGTGCAAGCTGTAAGCAGTACAATATGTTACGTTTTACGATCTGCTGTACTTAGCCCGTAAAACACACTTTCAAAGTTTAAAAAGGAATTAATCGGGGTGCAGGCAATAGTACATTTAACCTTGAAGCGTTGCTTCGTGGCAGTGCACATCTTTTCTGAATAGATCGTTCACGGCATAGCGGCCCCATGCTGCAGTCAAACCACTTTTCAGGGGAGTTCCATGCAGTAAAGATACGTCTATTTGTTTGTTTCGAATGCACTTGAACCTGGATGTAACGACATTGACGAATGTCAGCAATATTTCGCTATATACAGATTTTCGTTACATGCAGTTTCACGTGAAAATCTGCAAGTACAGTCAAACCCGCTTATAACGAACTCGAAAGTGTCGCGAAAAGTGGTCGCTATATCAGTAGTTCGTTGTATATGGACTCGCCTTCAAAAACGTGCACTTATCGGCCAAGCCGTTTTTTTTTTCTGTGCACTTTTATTAAAGTGCTAACAACCCCTCGGTGACAAGCTAAGCCTTTTTGCGTCGTGAAGCGACGCCCGCTACGTGCTCACGAGTGAATTACCCGCCTTTGCAATCAACTGACACCGTTTCACCGAAGCGCGGTACCGCGACGTGGAGCCGATCATCCTTGGCTAGTTGCGTGCAGCGCGTCGCATTCTTGGCTCGCGGAGTCACTGCCGGGCCGCTTGCTGTATGCCGTATGCGCGTGTTTGTATGTTCTTCGTGCCTGCTCACTCCGGACCGTGCACGGGTGCGGCGAGTAGCCTGTTGGTTCAACGCGGCGGAAAACAAGCATTTTGCAAGCAACGCGCAACTCTACGTACGATGCGCTCGCGGCCCTGCACGATGTTGCGCGGCGCACTTGAGTTGTCACCTAGTCAGACACGCAGTATACGCTCTCTGTCAGTACATCGACGTTTTTCGGTGCCCGTGCCGGCGCAACAGCGAGCTACTTTCATTTCTACAAAGCGACGCGCACTTTAAAGCGGTCTCACACGACGCGGCGGCGGCGGCGGACTTGCGAACGGCAGCATGGCGCGCTCGTACCGACGTCAATCCGCACAGTGTACGGCGTACGCCACACGTGCAGCCGAGCAGATATCTACAGATGACTGTGATATAAGGTTGTCGGCTATATGTCATAACTAGGGTTGCCACCTGCCCGGTTTTGGACCGGCAGGGCCGGTTTTTTTGACAAGGGGCCGGTCGCCGGTCCGCACCTAAGACCGGCCGTCATTGGCCGGTTTTTGCTCATCGTATCCCGAGTATTTTTTTTTTACTCTTCTCCGTGTTGACAGCACGTGTTGACTGAGGAATTCCACCTGCGCGGTCGGGACTGACCGGCAGTCAGTCCCCGACCGCGTAGTTCAACAACTACGACGGTAAATATTTATCGTCAATCACCAAAACTCTTACGCTATTTAGTCAACCACTTTCTGGGATCCCTTCAAGTCAAGCGATCATGTGATAGAGCATATTATTGCGCGTGTATGGTACATGAATATCCGACATTTTTGTCGGCAGAGGCCACATTTTAACGTTTCTTTGTGTCTATAATGCGAGTGGCCTATTGGATTCAGACGCAAAGAAGAGCTTCTATATGGACGAAGCATTGTGGTTCCTTTTCAGTGCAGCACATTCAGACTAATAAGCGAAGCGTCCTTCCAATCACGGGTACTTTTATGTCAGCAATTAGGCTAATTGGTTTTAGGCTTTTGTTTGTGCATTGGGTTATTTGGGTCAATGAAAGCAATGTTACATTAAATTGGCACTGCATGCCGAAGAATTGACATAGCGTCTATTGTTCAACATTATTTTAATCCCCCCCCCCTTGGAAGGCCGGTTTTTTTTTTTCGGTAAAAGGTGGCAACCCTAGTCTAACTGCATGTCATCGACGGCCACCACCTGCCTTCGCTCTTTTCTGATGCTTATCCGCGAAGGCATCGCCGCAATCGCGCGGAAGTCGTTATCACCGATCGACCGGGTCTCTGCCGTTACCGAAAAGACGAACGACCTTTTGCGGCGGCACATAGTGGCGCGGACGAGTTTATGGACGCAGTGGACCTTTATGCGACGGAAAGTTACAGTCAACTGCCGATTTTTTCGGACTCCCTAGGGACCGAGTAATCGTGCGAAAAATCGGGCAGTCCGAAAAAACGAATTCATGCTTTTTTATTCCGGTCAAGCGGTCAAATCGCCACAGCCACGTCCGAAATAGTTTTAATGCCTCCCAGTGCAATTATCAGGCATTTTGGTGCGCGCCCAGACTCTCGCAAATACAATCGGTACCTGCCGCGAACTCCGCTAACTACGTACGTGCCAACCGCCACTTTGGCATCTCGTGATGAGCGCCGCTGATACCAGCAAAGCGCGGAATATATTACGGCTCTCTCGCATGGATCGTTTGGAAAACGATGACGCGGAACACAAAGACTGTGGCGGACGAGCGGACGAATCGTCCGGCTTTCCCGATGCGTGTGCGCATGTAACCCGATCGTTTCTAGTTGTGTGCAGCACATCGCCAACTAAGCTGACGCCGTCACTGTACTGTTGCTGTATCATACGCACGCATTTATCATGAAAGGGTTCGTGATGCGCAATTTGTTCCTGACCGCACACGGGCGCGGCAATGGCGAGCTGGCTTCGTCCGTGAAGGCAACGTGTCTGTGCGGCGCACTTGGCAGTCTCGCACAAAGAGGCAGCAGGAATGGCGGCGCGTTTGGATTCCCGCCTATTAAATGCGTGCAGTACGCATGCAACTGCGCTAGGCCACGTGCACTACCGAGCAGTTAACTGAAGATGCTTATCGTAAGGGTTGTCAGCGATTAAGTCGTACTGGCGCGTTTGCCAGCTGCCGCCATCACGCCTCCGTGCATTTCCGCTGCTTATCCGTAAAGACATCGCCGCACGGCGCCGCGATAGCGGGCCCTTGGAATTTCTGGTCTGCTTCACCCCATAACGCTTCGGCATTGCGGCAAAGCTGACTTTCGGACTCTGCTGTTGTAGCAAACAGACCGACTCGCGAAAGCGCTGGTTTGAACCTACGAGATGATAGACGCGGCACAGGTGGGGCTTCAAATAATACCTTTCGGACCTGCAATTTGGGCAGAAAGTCCGAAAAATCGGGCGCGGAAGAGTTTCAGCGTCCGAAATTTTGGACGTTCTAATACATTGACGTCTATGGGGCTCGTGACGGTGCCGCGAAAGCGTCCGAATTTCGAGCATGTCCGGAAAATCGGGCGTCCGAAAAATCGGCAGTTGACTGTATTGCGGTTATCACTTCTTGCATTCATGCCTTTTTGCGTTCCAAGGCATTGTTTGGTTCATCGTAGGCAGTCGTAGCTGCAGAGAACGGCATCAGGAAAGGTTACCGTGCGAAAGCTGACCGCAAGGCTTCATGCTGCCTCCTTTTTTTTTTTTTTCCTCACTGCCATTCTGCCACTGAAGAAAAAGGCTGGAAAGTGAGCGACCTCGCTCGCAGCCTCCGAAACCTGCGTGCGGTGCTTGCCGATCAGGGATATCTTAGTTGCGAGTAAACTGGGGCGGGGCACGCGCGAGCGCGCACCGCTCTCACTCTTTACAAGGCCTGTTTTAACTTTTTTTGCGCTTTGTATATGCGCCATATTTTTACCGCGACCGTGTCTGAAGTGTTCGTTATAAAAGTAGGAGGCTTTGAAAAATGTTCGCAATATGTGGACGCAATTTCAATGGGTAGCATAGGAAAATCGTAAGTTCACCGAAATATGGTTGTCATAACCGATAGATCGTTATATCTGGGATCGTTATAAGTGGGTTGGACTGTATCATGCAAAACAAAACCAAAACGAGATGGACATCACTTCAGGAGACCCCGCCTTTCACATTTATTCAAAAGAAAAAAACTGCGTTATTTTGGCTTGTGTTTTCTTCATATATGATGACATCAAGCAGCGCTCCAAAGAAGTTAATTCATGAAATGCAGCTTCATCATCCTGCGCACTGGCAGCACGATGCAAGACATCCAATACGTCCATCACTTCCTTCGCGGTAGGCGCGGCAAACAGTGGATCTTTCTCTGATGCGCCTTCGTCGTGACTGTGATCTTGCACCATTTCAACAAGCTCCACGTCTGACATTTCTTCAGTACATACGGTGCCGTTGTCAGCAAACAGAAATACGCCAAGTTCGACGTCGTCGGGCACTCCCTCGTTCGCACGTAGCGCATCCCACGATTCGGTTACATCCGCTGGATTCACAGGCTCCTCTTCGTTGTCACAAATTCCAGCTTCAACGACCTTTATTTGGGACATGGCGAAGCAATTTGAAACCGTCTGAGCGGCAACTTCTTGCCACGGCGTGTCAATCATCTCGACGGCTTGATAAATTTTGATCTTCATTTGCCGTTCAAAATGGATGTCCAGAAGAACCTTTTCTATCACGGCGGTAGCAGCTCTTGAAGCTGTTGATTACTCCCTTGTCCAGTGGCTGTATCAGGGATGTGCAATTGGGAGGAAAATATATCAACTCTATGTTTGAGAGCTGAAGGCCATCAACGTGGTGTGCAGAGCAGTTGTCCAGCAGCAAACAGATTTGGCGGCCTTTTTTCTTGATGTCTTCGTTGAAGTCTTTCAACCAAATGGAAAAGATCACCCGCAACATCCACGCCTTTGAATTGGCCACATACTTTACCGAATTCGCTTTGTTCCCTTGAAGCATCTGGGCCGGGCCCTTTTCCCGATAACCAACGGGGCCCGCTTGTAGTAACTGCCATCGCTGTTGGCGCAAAGCAAAACCGTCACAAGGAGTTTGCTTTGCTTGCCTCCGTGGCAGTCTTCTCTTTAAGTGCCAGCATGCGATTAGGCAGCATCTGATAAAACAGAGCTGTTTCATCAGCGTTATAAATGTCAGCTGCCTCGTAGCAGCTCAAAACGCCAGGCAGCTCCTCGGCCACCCACGATGCACAAGCATCGTTGTCGGCGGAGGCCACTCACCGCTAATGATCTTCCCAACAACTCCGTTTCGGCTGTTAAATCCTTGCAGCCAGCCGTTGCTAGCTTTGAAGTCGTCATGGCCCAGGATGCAAGTAAAATCCTTCGCTTTTGTTGTAGGATGGCACCGCTTATGGGCACGTTTCGAGCATGTGTGTCCAAAAACCACATAAGCACGGCTTTGTCCACATCGGCGTATGTTGACAACTTCATCCTTTTTTTCTTCGAGCTTGTGCCCGACTCTACTGCATTGCGGATGCTGTTTTTCGCATTCAAGATAGTCGACAGGGTACTAGCAGGAATGTTGAATCGCGCAGCGACATCCTTCTTCTCCTTGCCAGCGGCGACCGCATTGACGATCGACAGCTTGTCCTCGAAAGACAAAACTTTATGCTTTCTCGCCGAACTCATTTTCGAAGCGAACAATCACTGTGAGAAACGCGCAATACACACTGCTGACATTGACACTCGCGTTAAGGCTCGTGTCGCGTCTACTCACACACGATGCAATGACAACAAAACATGCACAAGCCTAAAAAAGCAAACAAAATCAGGTACGCACAGAGGCGACACCTGGTGTCACGATGCGTAAGTGAAAAAAAAGGGAAAAAAAACTCGAGATCTGCCACAGAGCAGCATTAGGGGAGCTAGCGAATTTCATCATCATCATCATAGCACACCGGATCGTCTGCTCTGGCTCACTGCTCTCGCATGCGTTCCTCCAGCGCCTTCTCTAATTTCTGTGCCTGGGCGAAGGAGCGGAGCGCAATGGAAACCGACCGTCGGCGTTAGTGCGGCTTTTAGCTGCCGGGCGCCGCCACCGTAGTAGACAAGCTGTCGCGTCATCGCTCACGGAAACAAATGCTGTGGCTGCATTCGAAGCTGCTGTATGGTTCAGTTTTTGGCTATATTCGCGTTGTTTAACGTATAATGAAAACTTGTAAACTGAAGCACTTGTCGTTCTGGGCAACCAGCCAATTTCGAAGGCATGTGTCTTTCGCGGCTACTTGATCAAGACGCTCACGCGTCGTATGCTAGCCCGATACTACAGAGCGCATGCCAGTGATGCGCAGAAAATTGTTTTGTCACCGTTACATTCGCTTGACTGAAAGTCGATTTTTGATTGTCTGAAAGTCGATTTTCGAAAGCAGCATTTGCCAAGAGCTAATAATGAAAGCTTGTGCGCTTAAAGTTCCCCGATGCGTGCTACCATCTACTGGTGTAGCACACTACACGCAAGCCTGGATGGAGTTCATGTGCTAAATAGCATGAAATGTCACTAGACTGCTTCCAGGGATATACGTGATTGCCCGTTCCCTTCGTAAAGCTTTGAGAATTACGTTTGTTGCCTCCGGGAGAAAGCAACAGCTGGTGCCAGAAAAAGAACTATGCCAAGTGATTCCACCATTTCAGACCTTAAACCAGTTAAATCGTGGTGGTACGAAAAACAAACATAAACAGCTACATATGCCGCGCGCTTCCTGCAACACTGACCGATGTGTGTGAACAGACGCTGTCATTCGAGTATAAAGTCGTAGTGCCGACTCTCAACTTGAGCCAATGTGAAAGGTGTGAAAAGTGGCGCAGCCCGTTGTCAGTTGCTTGAGCTCGTCTTTGTATTTGTCGACGGATTGTTGTAGCCTCATCTGGCTCCTCAGCTCTCTTTCTTTTCTCTTCCATTTGGCCCTTTCGGTAGTGAGCAAAGTAGAGGCCGAATGGCTGTCGACCTGGACGCTTTTGTCGCATGGAGCAGCCTGCTCAGCCTCGTGCACTCATTTATTGTGACACTGTACATAATGATTGTCGGTTGTTTCGCTGGTAGCACGTGTGGTGTCCATGGGCTCCGATTCTTCAGCTTCGGGACCTAATGTCAGCGTTGCATGCACATAGCGGCGATCGCGAGGCAACGTTGCTACTGGTACTACATCTAGCATCTTTTTATTGCCACCACGGTTAGAGCGTGATGAAAACAGCGCGCTGCTATGTTCGCGTTTCTTTCCATCCCCCTGTACCTGTGAAGCCTGCAAGACGCACAAATGCAATTAAACTCGGATGGAAACACGAATTCGTGAGCTTCGTGATACAGGTGGTTGGTCAGCGCCAGCTTCCCGTAGTCTACTTGCACAGTGCCACCACGCGGCAGCGTCGAGCGGACGCGGAGTGCGCGCGCGATGGCCCGAGGAGAGCGTTCGCCCAGGCACTGAAAAATAGAGGAGGCGCTGGTTCCTCTCACGATCGCCGCTTGCCTTTTTTTTTAGCAATTGCGAAAGTTATGCATTATTTATCTGAATTTTCGGCAGATCTACTGCTCAAAATAATGAATGATGAGCATGGAAATTCGTTACACCCAGGTCATTTGCCACAATGCCTTCATTACATGGAGGTAAAAAATACGTGGGCTTCTATTATGAGGATGGAGTTGGGGAAGGAAAAAAATTAATTAAATCCAGGAATTCATTAAATAGAGGTTCGTTATATCCAGGTTTAACTGTAGCTTGAAACTTCGGAAATATAAATTCGTGTCGAAGTGAATTCGAGTACTGTAATATTCACTAGAATATTCTAAGCGCTTGAGTATTCGCCCTAGCCTAGTATATTGGTAGTACCACAAATTTAGAAGAGCTGTTCACGGTAGACATCAAAACACTCGTGTCATTCTAGTTTCAGCAGAATGTGAGAATGTCCTATGTAAAACTATGGAGCACCCTTCGGACAACAATATCAAGAGAGCCAGCATCTGTTGGGAAAAGCTAATTGAAACAGAAGCAAGGGTCCACTTTCTGCATATGGTGTCAGTGCCCCAGCTTAGGCCACTTTTATGAAATGGTGGTGATGATCTTAAAGGGGCACTGCAACACTTTTCCAAGTAATCATCGAATGGTTTCATTAACACCTTCGTGACCACGGAAAAATCGGTTTTTGGGTGTCCAAGAAATTTTTTTTTCTTGCCACAGAAATTGATTGATACTAAGCACAGCATATCAAATGATAGTTAGGCACTCCGGAGCGCTAGGTCAAGGCCCACGCTGCGCCGTGTTCGCGGAGAGAACTCCACTCTTTCTGCAGCCGGCGCCAAGTGCTCCCGCCCAAACGAAGTTGACACCTTCCAGATAAAAGCTGTGACCTTTAGTACACACCAGCTACGTTTACATCAACGCGCGGCAGCAATAAAATGGCCCAAAGAGAGAGCAAAAGTTACCGGCGGATAACTGCTGATGTTCTTGGATGGTTTGACGCACTATCACCGCCCGTACTGAAGTCAAACGAACCGAAGTCACGTTCCATGCCTGTGTTGCTACCATCATTCAGAGATTGACGCTCAGATTCATCAGAATCTGTGGAAATTGTCTGTTTTAGTGGAGCACCTGCGATCGACGTCGACGCCATAAGCGAAACCATTAGCGCTCACCTCCCTGACTGCGAACGAGCTCTAAAAATCTGCCTGCGGTGGAAAAAAGAAACTCACAAGCAAAACTGATAAAAAATGTGCTATTTTACCATTTGCATGGTGTTAGCTGTCCAGAAGTGCTCAGAGAGCTCCATAATTTGAACTTGAAGTCATCATTAGCATACTAACGATAGGAATAGGTGCATTCACGAAAGTGTTAAGCGGTAATTTTTGGTAACGCTCAAATCAGTCATTGGCCGTGGACTTTGTGTTTATGGCATCATTTGTCGAGAGAAGAGCAAGTGATTTCTAGCTGCCTTTGAGAATTAATTGTAAATTCCATGCCGCGTGCTGCGCTATAATGTTTGGCTCGTATGTTCCCAGGAGCCTCGACTACTGATCGGTAGTGTTTTCTGACCATGCTGAAAAAGTGTTACGTAGCCCCTTTAATGTGATTGAAGAAGCTGTGACTACTAAGAACAAAGTGGGCAATGGTTGCTCGGGGGTGAACCGTGAATTGATGCACAAGGAGAAGCTGTAGTGCTTCTTGACCAATGGGTAATTTTTGAACAAATAATGCAGCAGGCTAACATTTGGGCAAGCTTGGATCACACTGCCACTTCAGTCTCATTGCGTTAATATCTGTTGCTTCATGGCAATAATGGGAACTTACTTTCTTACCCGAGCAGATAGACAAAAGTCCAAAACAACGGCCTGGTGGCAAAGCCACCCGGAAGTTTCTGAACCAGCTTGCCATGATGTCATGGACTTTGAGGCTGCTTCTTAGGGTCTAGTCATTTGCTTGCACAGAAAGACAATATTGCATTATAAAACCAAAGAGTCAACTTAGCAAGATCTTAGGACTTCTCCACCAAAACATGCAAAACACAAAGGAAAAAAATGAATTTCATGTGATCACACTGACATCAACAAGAAGTGATTGACCTTTGATTTTTGGCTTAGTGATCAACTTTTCCCATCTGCTGAATGAGAACCTAGTTTCCAAAAAATGCTAAAAATTATTTATCGTGCTCTAAAATATCCCTCTGTAATTAAGAGCTGTGGACCTTACACTGGTGCAACCCTTACACAAGTGGGTTACATTCTTGACTAAAATAACTACTTTGAAAGAGCATGTGTAGCTCCAGGTATGTTATAGATTTACCAAGGTAACCTCTGCCTAAATCAGCAGTACTGTCAGGGACAACTTTCACATTGAAAAGCACGAATGGTGATGCGTGAGCTGTAGATAGATCACTGTCGGTGATGTCAGAAATAAAATGGGTGGTAAGTTGCTGCAGAGGTGAGGTCAAAAACTTTGCTTACAGAAAATTTAAAGCATCACTGGTGTGTTGCGAGTGTTTGTGCAGCATAGGTTGAGCATGCTTAACATTAAGCAAACACACCGCGGTAGCTTAGCACGTAAGGTGTCTTGCTGCAAAGATCGTGGGCGCAGATTCGATTACCGGCCATGGCGGCCGCATTTCAGTGGGGGCGAAATGCAAGGAACACCTCTGTCCTCATCTTTAGGGCGCATTAAAGAACCCCTGCTGGTCGAAACTAACCTGAAGTCTCCCACTATGGCATCCCTCATAATCATATCGTGGTTTTGGCACGTAAAACCCTAGAAATTATTATTATTGGCATTAAGCAAGGACCAAGCGGAATGTGCGTAGATGCTGACACATGTTGATAGTCTTTCAAGAATGGCCACTTCTGTTCTTTGCTTAGGTGGGCTTTCTGCTGGATATCTGAAGAGGGCCAAGCTCAGCTGGCTGCACTGTGACTGGTTACGGGCCAGATACCGCATCTGTCATCTCTCGTGCTTATAACTGTGGTCCTTGCCAGATCGCATGTTGAAGTAAAAAGGTTGCATCTGCAGCTGGCCCTCGGCTGACAAGAAGACTCAATTTTTGACCTCGTCTGCATGGAACATTTACTGGTGCCTAAAACTCTTAGTTTGGAAGGGGCACTCACTCAGAAGCATTACGAAGGTAGGATTCAGAGTGCAGTAAACATTTGCATTTCTGATGGGTTTGTCACAGTAATTTAGGCCTACAGCTGCCTGAGCTGTATATTGCTCTCCAAGAAGAATCGTGCTACTTAGTGAAGGTTGCAGCACTCACTGACTCAAGCTGTGAAGGCAAAGCGCAACAAAGATGGCTTGGTTTGTCAGAAGACTGCAAATGATTTCGAATCGGTTCTGTGCTTCTTGACAGATATAAATGTCTGAAACGTAAAGGTCGAAGGGATAACCTGTAGAAGCTAGCTTCAAGCATAGCAGGTATGTGCCTTCTTGAAATGCACTCGCCCCTATCCTGCGACAATGGGCCATTGTTCAAATGGTGCATGTCTGGCAGTTGCATTGACTGGACAGCCCAAGCACATATGTATGGACCTGAGACACTGTACAAAGGAAACTTTTCCGCCAGTCATCCTCTGCTGCTAATTGAGGTGCCATTTTTGTTGTTGAAATGGCAGTGCTGCATCTTGAGTACATCAGCACTGCATTTTTGGCATTTGTTGTAATCACCATTGCTTAAGCGTCTCTCATATCACCTCTTAAGAAGTGCACTTGCCTGTCCATTGGGATGGCATATAGCCATGTTCATTTGAGTGCTGTTCTCAAAGTGGGCGCAGATGCCAGCTCGAAACGATTCTCTCATTTAGCTTAGTGGTGAGCATCTTAGTTTTAGATGAAGTGGACCAAGCATAAACATGCCCTCATCACTTGTGTATGTCCTAATGTATTGATAGCATCGCTGAGCTTATTGCTTATGATTGTTCTTTAGCATGGCTGGCTGCCCAGCAAGTGGTTCCTGAAACATTCCTTCCTTCACTCCACACGCTTTGGTTTGCTTATGGTCAGTGGCAGTGTACTCTGCTCACAATATTGTTGCCATTATGTATCGTTTCGGGCTATTACTTTGTGCTGCAATCGCATAAACCAGCTTTTCATACTTTGAGCTAGCTGCAAGACATAAGTGCAGAAAACAGTAGTTTGCTTGGGTGCAAAAAAAGCAGCCAAGATGATACCATAAACAGAGTGGGTCCTTCCCACATGACCATCATGTATGTACAAACGAATTTTTAATGCTTTAGTGGGATGTATGTTGTATCAACAAGACCAGCGCCTATGAAGTGGACTGCTTGCTCTTAAATCATTGGCTCATGTGTGGTGTCAATTCTGTAATGTACACATTTAGTATAGCATCATGCATGTGCATGCAAAAGAGTTACAGCAGGCTGCTCATTTCCTCAGGAAGACCTTTAGCAAGGTATTCTGCGTCTTTATAGCTCTGTCTGGTAGGCTGGAATCAAAGCACTTATCACAGTGATGTAATTTAAAGCGTAAAAATTCAAAACCAGGCATCATGTGCACCAACAGCAAAAGTTTGTGGGACGCGAAATTTTTAAGAAAGCTTTATTGTCGCTTTATCTGGAAAGATAACCTCTAAATAAATGTTCCAGCCTGTAGTTGGTACTGCAACCTATACAGTCACACGTTAGATCAGAAGCGTTATGCAACAGAGCAAAAGTTGCATTTTTAGTGGAGCCAGCGCCCTGTAAACTTTTGCTGTTGGGTGTACACCTTTCACAAGTATTTGTTAATACATATTCAAATCTCAAAGTGATTATACCAAGCAAGAACTGACGTTTTCATTTGTTAATTGTAGACGCAATGAAAAGGAAATGGCAAGATTGATTTGCTAGGAAGGGGATGGCCTGTGTGGCATGATGTCACATTTTAACTATAAAATCTGTGCAATATTTGCAATGCTATACCCAAATTGTGGCGTGCCGAAGTAACTTGCAAGGCTTCACATTGTGTTTTGCAATGTGCGAATTGGATATGCTATTTGATAATGTGGGCAAAGGCCTCGCATATGCATTAGTAAAGATGTCTGTATATAATGCCAAGTCATTCACATGAGGTGGTCCACAAGTTTTAAGGGGGTTACTTAAGCTCTAGCTTTTGCTTTGAGTCTCTGTACAAATGCTCCTATGTTGTTGTAGCTGCCATATTTTGGCTGAGGTGTGGCCCTCTGGAAAAAAATGAACAGCGCTGTTGTTTTGATGCAAGTGCTGTAACTTGCAAATGAAAGCCGTTGTAAATGTTTGCATGTTGCAGTGATTTTGAAAGCATTAAATGGCATGTTACAATGTTATTCCCTATTATATATTATATATATATATATATATATATATATATATATATATATATATATATACTTTATAAGTTTTCTCTTAAAATCTGTTCAACACAGAGCGTAAAGAATGAGGCAGAATTATTTTGTTAGCCCAAACATCCTTGTAAGTTTTCCAGTGGGCGAAATATTACTTTGCTTCAATTGTGGCAAACTTTATATGTTGTTTAACTGGGCATTATTATTGCTATTATTTTAATCTGATTGAGGATGGTAGCATCATGGATCTCTGTGAGAATACTTTTTATTATTGTTCCTTTGTGATGCTTTAGTGTTTGGAATAATGTGAGTTTTTTATGTAGTGCCCATTTACCTTGAACTTTATGCTTTTTACCATTTGCCTTGAACTTTTGCACTTAATTAGATGTAGTGCCTCGTTGTTGTTAGTGCTGTTAAAAGTTTTCATGTACTTGCAATTCCGGATGTGCATTTGATGCTGCTTAATATGTGACCATATCGAAGCTGGTTATATCATTTGCATCATTTTCCTTTGTTGAAAGTGCCTATGTTGTTCTGTATATTGAAAAATGTTTGCTAAAGAGTGAGGTACGAGCATTGATTTTCGCTGGATTGGTAGGTTTTCACTTTGGTCTGGCTCTTCCCAAATTTTTAAGATCTAAGAGAACTTTAATTTTTTATTCATTGAATGCAAAACATGGCAGCAAATGATGCTTTCATTATATGCCCTATCTGCCATTTATTCTGCTCAGTACATGAATGGTTCAGCAGCTATGATAGCAGGCAGCCACTGAGCTCCACTTAGCAACATCAAGCCAAGAGCTGTTGCCATTGGGCCTAGGAGCTGTTGCAGGAATTATCAGATTCCTACTAGCATAGGCATGCGCATTGGATGGAGGGGGGGGGGGGGCAGGGGCAGGTGGTTGCTGAAGTCTGTTGAATGTACAGAGTTATGGCCAACGCTGGTGTTTTTTATTATAATGGCAGCCGAGGGCACCTGGTGTTACGTTCCAAGAACTATTTACTTCCCACCTTCACTCCTGGAGAGCCATGGACCAACGGCAGGCCATTGTGAGAGCATGCCATCATTTGGTTTCATTTTTGCATTCATTGCGAAGCTTGTTTCTTTCGGGCTTAACCACCGACAGGCATCTGGTGTTACGTTTGTTTGTTTTACAATCAGAAAAAATAAGACTTCCATGCTGGTAGCAACGAATTTATGCACAGCTTTTTGAGGTGATGACGTTGTTTATTTTATTTCCAGCAATGCTATCCTCGACTTTGAATTCTGTGTCGCAAAAATAGGCTAAAGAGAACAGACGGCTAAGAAGTGTCTTGTGGGTCTTACATCTTCTGTGTGCTAATTCGGCTGAAAAGTAGCGTATATGTGCGCATTTTTACCGAAAATTTCAGGTGAGACTTCAGCAACAGTGACAGTTTATATTAGGTGACACTCAAAAGGAAGGTACTGTACAAATACTATGTGTAACAGTTCTTCGTATGGAAAAATAGGCTATGCAAGCACTAACGCACTCTAAAAGCAATGAATGTTCTTTCTAATGTCATGTTTACTGCAGCAAGATGTGCTGGCAATTATTAGTAATTTTGGGGGCCTAAATACCGTAAAATTCCAAGCAAGCGCTGCCTCCAATTTCATGGCTAATTGTTTTCACGCGAAACTTAGCACAAGAATTTACGATTTTCGGGGTCCCGCGATCAAAAGCATGGCCTTCAAGATATGTATTCCGAGGTGATACCTATGACGACGTAGTCAGTGAAAGTAAGGCCTCTGAGATTGGTGTTTGTTACCAAGAGCTGTTGTGTTGGATCTTCATTGGAGGTGCTTCCATGCCATGCTTACCGCGGTCTGATTGCTTTGTCTTTGTGAACCGGCTGTGTAATGCCTCGTGCCAAGAACTAAGAGAGAAGACTTCTAGGGAAGCCCACATGCGCTCCGTATTTTTCCTGGCGTGAAGATTTTGCTGTCGCCATTTTTAATTTTTGTGCTGCTCCGAGAATGAAGGGGCACATACAAGGATTGTAGTGGAGCCTTTAATTTTCTTGTAACTTGAGTGTCTCATTTGTAATCTTACTGTAGTAGCATGTTTGCAGTGAGACTTGTTTTGACATTTAAGATGAACAGTACTCATGCCTGAGTGTTAAACCTGGTGTTGCATTGTTTTAATGTAGCAGTGAAAGCACACTTATGTTTTTATAATTGAGACTTGGCCTCAAGCATATTTCCATTGTTGGTCATTCATGTACAGTGTTATACTTGCTCAAAGGTTATGTTTACTTAACCAAAACAGCACACAAGTGTACATTTAAGATAAAATTTAGTGGAATAAAATATACTGCGTCAAACTTCCTTTCTATTTTCAATAACCCACATGTCAAAAGCAGCTGAATATTCTCAATTGCAGACACAAAAAGTGGTAGCATTGACACAATCATAGATGACAAAGTGCAAAAATTGAAGACCGCCGTAATCGCAATCTTGTGCAGTGTAAGCATTTGGTAAAGAGCTGTTGATGTTTTGCTTGTAAGGCCATAGGAAGTACGTAATTTTGACAGCTTTTCTGAATTGTTGGGTATTTTGAATTATTCCACAAACATCGTTATGTTCTGTATTGCAGAATTCGGTTTCAGGTCGGGGCTCCTTTTGTAGTCTCAAGCAATAAGACTCTACTGGAGGCATGGGCATTGGCAGGTGTGTGCTAAGGGGCCACTTGCTCCCCTCTCCTCCCGCTGCGATGAAAAACTGTTTTGCACCCCCACAAAATCCTGCCAGCGCTCGCGACTGGAAGTGTAATCTAAGTCGACCTCCAGTGCGTGTTGCTTTTATTTATTTATTTATTTTTTATTTATTTTTTATTTATTTTTTATTTATTTAAACATACTGCCAATCCCAAGAAGGGATTATTGCAGGGAGGGCAAGAATATACAATAAAGAAGTACAATCAAAGAGCGAAATTATACAGGCATACTCATTCTTGAAATTGTGGGAAACACAATGTCTAAAAAAAAGAAAAGAAAAAAAAAACATACAACACTTCAGAGTCAAGAGTACAGTCGAGTCCACTTATAACAATATTGAGGTGCCATGAAAATATCATTGTTATAACCGATTATTGTTATAAGCGGGTTATGCCGAAAATAACAAAGAAAATGTGACAAACAAGAGCATATAATGAGGGGAACATGATAAACAAGAGCACTTAATGAGGGGGAAGTTGCTTACACTTTTCACTTTTTAGCAGGTAGAAAACCGTAAGCAGTCAGCTTCGACAGCTTACTGGCCATCTTATTGACATCTTTTTGCAAAGCGTCCAACTGCTGCGCGTGGCCGAGCGGAAGGTTTTTAGCAAACAAAATCGCGCAGGGAGTCGATCGTTTGCAACGCTTCCTGATGCGACACAACCTGCATGGGTTCCGGTTCCTCCTCGACTTGCCTATCACAGAGGTGGGACACTTGTCGCTGCCGTCCATTTTAGCACAGAAAAAAACTGTCACTCGCACTTTGCTCTGTTTGCCGCCCTTACCGGCATCGCCTTTGAGCGCGTGCGTCTTTGAGGGTAGCATCTGAAAAAAACAGCCCAGTTTCGTCACCATTGTACAGGTCTCGGTCCGCGTAGGCTTCGCGGATGCAGGGCGGTCCATTTCTAATTTTCACATTTACAATCGGCGTTGCGTGATTTTTAATTTATTATACAGGGGCCCTTTTTTACTGGCTCATAGTCATAATGTGTGCTTTCCATCAGCTTCCAATTTGCCCAAGTATTCTTGTCACTGTATTTTCTCTTGTGAAAACGGCGCGACGCAAAGACTGAAAACACACGAACAGGCTTTTCGTTTCTTTCCGTCACGTCGTTTTCGTAATAAAAAATGAATCCGTACTTAATTTATAACTCGCCCAACAGTCAGTTCTACTTTCGCTCTCTTTTCTCAAAGTCTCCTGATGCAGAAGGTATTTGACATAGGGACATTGCACGGTGAAGGCACGCGGCGAGCGTAAACCTGGCACGTTTTCATGTGCACTACAAGACAAAGTTTCTATTCCCAAAGCAGCAATCAGGGCGCTCATGTTGATGCCCCGCGCGTGGTAAACACTTACGACGACAATGTTTCGTTTACCCCAGTGTTCAGCATATAATAATCTCGAGTTACACAACTGCTGTCGCCTTCGCTCCGCCTAGCTGAAAACCAAGTCTGTCTTTAAAAAACAGCAAATATAGAAAATTATCGTCTTTATAGCCTTTCTAGTTGAAAAAGCATGATTACACTGTAACACATATGTCATTAGGCCGCTTAGTGTAACGTTTCCAGAGGCTTACGAAAATCCCTAGATCCTATAAAAGACGTCAAATCCCTGAAAGTTAAAGAAAATTCCTAGGGTTGGCATCACTGCCCGACTGCGAAAGAGCTTCAAAAATCATCCCGTGGTGGAAAAAGAAAGAAACTCAAAAGAGAAACTTATAAAATACTTCCTCTTTTACCCTTTGAATGGCCTTAGCTGGCGAGAATTTGAAATTGAAGTCATATATACATACTGTCGATTGGAATATAGGCGCGGTCACGAAAGTGTTAGTGAAGTCGAACGTAAACAAAATCAGTCAAATCAGTTTTTTCGCTGGTTTCCATTTTCCTATATTCTATTCCTGAATAATAAATGGGAGCAAGGGGCAACCTTGGACGTCACTCTGGAGGAATTGCGCCGTCTCCGTTGCACGCAAAAGCTGTCAGCGAAAATGACTGCGAGGCAAATGGCAGCAGCAATTTTTTAAACAGCGGAGCTGTTTAAGCTCGGCGTATACTTGTCTGTCGTAGCGAAAAACTCCGCGGCGCGATGACTCACGTTGCCTAGCAGCCGCCGGCTAGGCTGCGCGCTCCGTTAAGGCACGGCTCCGCCGAACTACAGTGTACCAGTATAAGTGTTCTGTGAGTGTACTAGAAGGGGGCAGTGGAACTAACCAGGGACCAGGGTTGCCGTTGGGTAGATTCGAAAAGGAGCCAGAATTCAAGCTAAAAGTAGCCAAAGTAGCCACGTCTTTTAATCTTATCGCCAAACTTGTAGCCAAATGGCAGGAAAGCGGTATTATGAAAAGGGTGATTCCACGAGAGATCGAACATGCCTGTCCGGTCGCATTTTTTGTTTTGCCTGGGTTTTTTATATGTTGTGTGGGCACATTCAAAGTGCACGGAACTGAAAATTTTATTTCCAAGAAACGCTCCCAGCGCGCAAAAAAAATATTTGAAGGTGACGGCGCGTGCCTCCTGTTTTTGCTCACTGCAATGTTTTCGGATTTCACGGCCGAATTTAGCGCGAACTATAAATGATGTTGTCTAAAATTTCTTTTGCTGGTTTTAATACGCATTACTGTGAATTACATCATGCTTTTTTATGCCGTCCTCAAAAAGAAGAAAGTGTGAAAAAATGGCAAACACGGCCGAAATCAAAAAAGGGTCCTAAGTTTGAGGCGCCTTGGCGCCTTTACTATTTCAAACAGAAACTTGAAAACAGTGTCACCTATAGAAAAGCCTCTGCAACATTTACGGAAGATCATTTTCCTACAGGCAGCGCAAAAAAAGAAAAAATAGTTAAAGAACCGAGTTTTTTCAAAAAAGTACATTTTCAAAAAATAAAATAAAAAAACCCCGGTCTCAATTTTGACGGCAATTTTTTATCGAAGAGCGCTTATGTCAATTAACACACGGTTTTAATATCATATGTCCTCATTTGCTTTGTTTACGAGATATAACTGGCCAAAATGACCCTTGCTGTGAGTGCTCACTTCAGTGCGACTGATGGTTTTAATAGCTTGCATTGTGCGTAAATCGCAGTTTTATTTATTCTGCTGCAGCAAAACCTTGCTCTGGTGGCTTTTCGTCAAGAAAAATGTGTTCTCAGATTTTATTTGGTTCTACCGTGTGCGAAAGTGGGCTGCTGCCGCCCTAAAGCGTGATTCCACGAGAGATCGAACATGCCTGTCCGGTCGATATTTTGTTTTGCCTGGGTTTTTTATATGTTATGTGGGCACATTCAAAGTGCACGGAACCCAAAATTATATTTCCAAGAAATGCTCCCAGCGTGCCAAAAAAGTATTTGAAGGTGGCGGCGCAGACCTCCTGTTTTTGTTCACTGCAATGTTTTGGGATTTCAAGGCCGAATTGAACGCGAACTATAAACGATGTGTCGAAAATTTTCTTGTTGGTTTTAATACGCATTACTGTGAATTACATCCATGCTTTTTTCCAAGTATTTCAAGGAGCCTTTGCAACATTTATGCGGAAGATCGTTTTACTACAGGCAGCGCGAAATAAGAAAAATAGTTAAAGAAGCGAGTTTTTTTCAAAAAAGTACATTTTCAAAAAATAAAACAACTCAGGCCTCAATTTTGACATCTTTTTGTCGAAAAGTGCTTATGTCAGTGAAAACACCGTGTTAATATGTATGTCCTCATTTGCTTTGTTCACGAGATTTAACGGGCCAAAATTACCCTTGCTGTGTGTGCTCACTTCAGTGCGATCGATAGTTGTCATCAGCTTGCATTGCACTTAAGTCTAGTTTTAAATATTTTGCTGCAGTAAACCCTTGCTCTGGTGTGTTGTCGTCAAGAAAAATGCCTTCTCAAACTTTAATAGTGTCTAGCGTGTGTGGGGGTGGGCTGCTGTCGCTCTCTAAATGCCGAACGCGTACGCAGTTTGCAGCTTACAACCTCAACTTACCCCGCCAGTATTCGTTAATCAGAAGCACGCGAGACACCGCGAACACGTGGTTTAGGTCACTTTGTCAAAACTCTCCTTGCACACAGAATAAAGCATCTGTATGCAGCGAAGGCCAACTTAATCTGTAACTAAATGCCACAATCAGCAGGCGCGCTGTTATGCAGTTGTTTTCTCACTGCCTGCTTGCTTCCCTTCCATTACATGCATTGTACGCTCTAACCATCTTCCCCATTCGACGCACACTGTGCCAAAACAACATTTGTAAAAAAGTTAGCTTAATGATTTCCGAGCCGTTTATTTCACTTCCCGCTATCACATGTTTTCGGCGTCGCAGATAATGTCTTCCTGTATCATCTCGACCTTTACCTCAGCGTTTCAGCAGCCAGAAAACGTGCGGTGCGGCATGATTAAGCCATGAGAGTCCGAAGCTGCCCAATTTATGATGTTTTGTTGCCACTTTACTAAAGTGCTTTCCCACGTCGAGGACAGCAGATGTCATTGGTGGCACCAGACGGACATTACCCTTAATTTTGACAAGGAGTGCGGCCTACAAATTAAATATTACAGCCCAAAGCGCTTAGAAACCCTTAGTCATAAAATTTTAAAACCGCAGTTCTGGAAAGGCATTCATGACAGCTGCGCAGGTGTGAGATAATTTGTGCGGCGCCGTTCAGTATAAACGTTTCGGCTTGCTCTAGGTCTAGCTGTTCACTATACGCGATGCGCGCGGCCCATGGCTACGTCCAATTGTTCTGTGCCGATTATTTACGCGTTCACAAAAAGAAGATTGCTGAGGAAAACGTTTTCGTTGCACAAATTTTTCTTCTGTGCTCTTTTTGTTGTTGCCTACCTCTAGAAGCTACTGTCATAGGCTGAGGATCTTCGCGACACCTGCGAGGTCTGCTTGCATTGCTTTAGGCTCCTTAAGGAAAACCTGTCTACATCTAACCGCGATGAGGTAGACCAGGCATTCCTTCAGGAAGAAGAAGCGGTTGATATCTTGAACAGGCGCGCCCATCTTTCCTCTGATGATTGTAGGCGAGGTTGTAGGCTGCAAACTGTTTACACGTGAGCCATTTAGAGGGCGGCAGCCGCCCACTTTTGCACACGCTAGACACAAATAAAATCTGAGAACACATTTTTCTTGACGAAAAGCCACCAAAGCAAGGTTTTGCTGCAGCAGAATAAATAAAACTGCGATTTACGCACAATGCAAGCTATTAACAACCATCAGTCGCACTGAAGTGAGCACTCACAGCAAGGGTCATTTTGGCCAGTTATATCTCGTAAACAAAGCAAATGAGGACATATGATATTAAAACCGTGTGTTCATTGACATAAGCGGTCTTCGATAAAAAATTGCCGTCAAAATTGAGACCGGAGTTTTTTTTATTTTGTTTTTTGAAAATGTACTTTTTTGAAAAAACTCGGTTCTTTAACTATTTTTTTTCTTTTTTCGCGCTGCCTGTAGGAAAATGATCTTCCGTATAAATGTTGCAAAGGCTCTTTTCTATAGGTGACACTGTTTTCAAGTTTCTGTTTGAAATAGTAAAGGCGCCAAGGCGCCTCAAACTTAGGACCCTTTTCTGATTTCGGCCGTGTTTGCCATTTTTTCATATTTTCTTCTTTTTGAGGACGGCATAAAAAAAGCATGGATGTAATTCACAGTAATGCGTATTAAAACCAACAAAAGAAATTTTCGACACATCATTTATAGTTCGCGCTAAATTCGGCCGTGAAATCCGAAAACATTGCAGTGAGCAAAAACAGGAGGCACGCGCCGCCACCTTCAAATATTTTTTTGGCGCGCTGGGAGCGTTTCTTGGAAATAAAATTTTCAGTTCCGTGCACTTTGAATGTGCCCACACAACATATAAAAAACCCAGGCAAAACAAAAAATGCGACCGGACAGGCATGTTCGATCTCTCGTGGAATCACCCAAAAGAGTTTTTATCATTGAATAATATATAATACCATTTTGTGTCAGCAATAAAATAGCATACGAGCACAGTTATTTTCTCCTCATGCTTGGTCTTCAAGCTGTAAGCAAATTGCAAATAAATGAACATATTATAAGTTCCGTGCACCTGTATACATTCTATATAGAATAGATATAGTAATTGCCAGAGAGAGAGTAAGGATGGAACATTCCAGCCAACCAGTCAGTAGGAATACTAATGGTAGAAGAAGGTCGTGCTTGAAGTCTGCGACTTCAAGTAGTGATATCCGCTTGAAGATGACCGGTCCAGCTTCATTTTGTAGCGGATCTCTGTGTCTGTCAAGTTCACCCGAAAACACGCGCCGTGCATCAGCACTTACAAAACTGACTCGTAGCGTCAGCATCGATGGCGGGCAGCGTGAACAGCGTGCTAGCCACGCGTATGCCAACATGCGCGCAATTTCGTCAGGTTTGATCTTAGACAAAAGGCGTACTTAATTTCATCTTTAATTTGTAAGTTATATTCCCAATTTCTTAATTTTTATTTAAATTAATAAAACCACCGAATTCTTGGCCAATCCTCCATAGTGGGTGTGAGACACTGACTAGGCGAACAAGAACTTCATCACTCCGTCTCGGCAGGCGCATCGCGCGTTGCGTTCAGGTGCCTCGATGAGCACCATACACATGGCGGGGCTAGGACACGCGTATACACTGGCTGACGCGTCAGAAAAGCTTGGAAACAAAAGGTAGTCGTCAGGCTTGCTCGGTATTTTATCTGCAGATAATGAGAAAAAATGGCGACTGAATGCGCTAACATAGAGGTTCAAAGTAGCCAGAAAGTAGCCATGGCGCCAACCTGAAATTTTTGTCGCCAGACTGGGTCGTAAAGTAGCCAATTTGGCGCAAAGTAGCCACCAACGGCAACCCTGCCAGGGACTCTAGAACGAACGAAGCGGCCGCGCCGCCGCATCTCGGGTGATGCTGACGGGCGATCGTAGCGGCGGCGCTGTAGTCACTTTGTACTTAGAGTTACTGTATAGCCCTTTCAGTCACGGTGTGTATCAACTTCTAAGTCGCATCACGCATCGCGTGTTTCTTCAAATGACCTGAAACTCAGTGTGCACATTCGTGCAGGTTTCCTGAGTAAACAACTAGCGCTTATTTACCTTCGTTATGCTGTATATTGCTGCAGATGATCACTTTGCTAGAGACACTACCCTGTTCGACGATCGTTCGATGTGCGACGTTCCAGGACCAACGTCAAGAGTATTTTTTTTTCTTCGCTCGAAAAGCATACAACAAAAAACAAACTGTGCATGCATTTTGGGCCTAATAGTTGATTCCTTTTATACAAGGATTGAAGTTTACTGAATGCAGAATAATTAAATACCTAATTGCACGCTAATTAGCATTAAGTACTGTAACTCACACAAAACAACACATTCCTTCATTTTATATCTTGGAATATAATACTGAGTGCCTTGAAATCATGCCATGGAATTTTGATGCATTTGCAGACAGTGCATCATAATTCGTGACTGAAAGGGATATGCTACCTTTAGGTAAAGGTAGCATATACAGTAACTCTATTTGTACTGAAGCTGTGGAGAGCGTCTGCATTTGGTGCGCGCCCGTCGCAGCCTACGAAAGCGTGTAATTGCGTGTTTTGAGCGTGTTTAATGCATTACTCAGCTTTAATCGGTTGCTCAGCGCGTGCTACGCGCCATGGTGCACGAGTGAATATGCAGACGTGCCAAAATTGCGCCGAGATATTCCCTGTTTTTGGAGCCTGCCGACCCCCAAAGAAGGCTACAATCAGATTTTGCGCGCATGCACCTAGCTGCTCACTGATTGGTGGCGGTTTGCAAGCAACACTTCGAGCCGCGCTACACCATAAGTGACTACGAACACCGACTACGAAGAAATAACCAACCAGCGACGAAAGCCTACAATTCTTCTGCCGGCAGTCTCTACGATATCTAGAGCATTGATCCTTATATGAGCTCCAATGCGCTCTACTGTTTCATGAGTAACCTGAGTACAAACAACTCTACCACCGCATTTATATTAGTGACGGCTGAGTTCTGCCAGTTTTGCGCTGTTTCTTTAATGCCGAAAGGCTAACTTGTTTCAACAGCGTGCTTCCGCGGTTACTATATGCATCGGTTATGCGACCTCTCAGGTCTTAAAATACCAGGAAGCCGCCGAGCCAGGGAGCCGAGCCGAAGGCGCGCGTGCGCCTCCGAGGCACAAACTTCAGGGCTTATTTCAAGAATACTAAAATGCGCAGATGTAAATATAGCCCGTCGGTTATTCTGCCTAAATTCACTAGTTCTCCTTTTCAATGGACAGCTTATATTGCACTTTTCCTGATCTTCTATCGATGCCATGGCAAAAACTTCTTTTTGACAATGTTTTGTATGATAATTTCATTGCTTTATCTGTCAAGTGTCAAAAGTGAAGCCAGGTGGGGCGGCGGTTCTCTAGGCTTTGCGATATTATGTTTTTATATATGTGTGCGTATATATCTACACGCAAAAATACGGACCGTAAAGTCTCACCTCCCCACCCGGCGCCAATAACAATATCCGTGCAACGCCCCCTGAGGACGACCGTTATTTGTACCGGTCGAATTACCTTGACTTCCAATACCTTTGAGCCCTCGTAATGTCGAAAAAGTCACATTTACACAGCGCAATTGTAAAAATACACACCGTACATACAGCTTCCCCAAAGCGCGGTAAATGTTCGGCGTGCTTTCGGCAGGATATCAGCACAGAGCTTTCTGATCACAGTTAAATTCCAATAGAGCAGCTCAGTTACGCTGAATAAACTAGACGCCGCATCACCACCAGAAGAAAGACGGAAGAAATCTGAATAAGGCACGCGCCCTTTCTGTTTCCTCTGTCCCTTTCTTCCGGCGGTCGTTGGACGCCTAGTTGATTGAGAGGAATGTACTAACTAGCCCAACAATGAGTTCGGCTCAATTACACCGAGATCGTGAATCTTGACGGTCGGTATCAGCCCGTTTTCATTTTATATTTTGCGTACCTTCCAGCAGTCACTTCGGCTACAAGAACTAATTTGCAATATCTCTCAAAGGCATATATGAAGCAAGCATCCATTATAAGAGCTTTGAAGTTTCGTCCATCAAGGCTTGCGACGACAAGTCCTACGCTTAATAATGATGAACACGCAACGAATGCCGCATCAATAATATTGCCGATTAGCCGGGTGCCGACGACGCCCAGCCAGCAGTTCTTGGGCGCGGCGCAGCGCGCCTTCAGTACCGAGCGACTGCAGCGCCGCCGCTACGGTCGACGCGGAAGCAGCGGAAGGCATAGCTTTCGCCCCACTTATCATGTTTATCCTGCTTATCCTACGAGTCTACTGGCGCGGCGGCGGCGCTCCAGACATTCCTCCATGGCTCCAGAGGTAGACGCGGATACCAAGGAAGGTTCGCACAGCCGAGGAAAAAGCCGCTTACCAAGAATCGCGGCGCGCTGCTAAGCGAGACTGTCAGCATCGACGTCGATTGGACGGTTAGCCAAAGAATTAAGCCGCTGCAAAACGACGATGGCAAGTCCGAGACCCCGAGTACGTCCAGTGAGAGATTTCTAGGGAACGGGAGGCAGAACGTCGGCTCCGAGTCCGAGAAGATCCCGAGGTGGAGCAGCCGTTCAGCTCCGCACTGCCTTTAGCCTTGTGCCACTAGAGCAAGCTACGCCCGGCTTTTTTCGCTCGTTGCTTTTTGTGATTATAGGATGCCTTGATGCGCGCGCTTTCCCTACGACCTGCAGTCGGTATACGACATTTCAGGACACGTGGAACCAGGGGCGTAGCCGGGGGGGGGGGGTTAGGGGATTCAACCCCCCCCCCGAAATTTTTTTTTGCTGGCGTATATATACAGGCGCACATACAAACGCACGCACGAACATACATAAAGTATGGTTGAACCCCCCCCCCCCCCCGAAAAAAATTTCTGGCTACGCCCCTGCGTGGAACGAACGAGCGATCGCGTGGAATTCGCCCACATCTGCTGCCACAGCCTATACGCTCGGAGGACTTCAAGAAGTACAAACAACTTTGCTTCGTGTTGCAAAAACGTAACTATGCCTTCACGGGCGACAAACGCATAACCGGCCGCCGTAACTGTCCGAGCGGCAGGCCAAGCTAGGCGGATGCCGTTGTCGACAACGCTCGCGATCGAGCGCAAGCTGATCACGTAGCTAGCACTTATTATCGCGATAACAATCATATGGATACCCTCGGTGGGCTTTTGCCGTCGCCGCCATGTAGAGTAGTAGAGTAGAGGAGATCCTAGAAACTCTTATGTTCCGTATGTGCAATAATTATTTGTACATTAAGACCAGACTTCTCATCCTAACTGTTGGTCTCGAGATCTTGGAGTGGCGCCCTCTCGCGTGTGACGTCAGAGCGGGGACTCCGCTCTCAACCGCGCTGCAGCAGCCGCTGCTCCTGTATGCGGATCGTCTGCTTCAGGCGGGAGCTTTGTCGAACGAATAGCCTCGCGACGGTCAACTAACGCCTGCAACGAATGTTTTCGTGTATAATCTTGAACTTGTTTTTGTTGCGGTCCAATCGACAGAAATCCCCCGGATGGCCGACGAGTGCGCCGTAGGGATGGTAAAATCGATGAACGATTAATCGATTAAAGGTCCACAATTAATCGATTAATCATAATCGATTTGTGCCTTTCGATTAATCGAATTAATCGATTAAAACTATTGGATTAATCGATTACGGCATCCCCCACTCCCGCCCCCAACCTCGCCCCTTGGCCGGAGCGCATGACTGCGAGGTGCGCTATCCTGAGACGCAGACGCTGAACGCTATCACGCTGAACGCTATCCTTAGACGCAGGAAGTTGCAAAGCCGATTACAACTACTTTTTCTGGTTCTATTTGGGATGCCGTCGATCGCGCACTTCTACGCAGTTGCGTTGCACTGGTGTGCGATCCGATGAACTAAATGCCTTCTCAGTTCAAGACATACTGTAGTAACCCTGTAGTCGATCGCCGTACCAATCCGAACCCACTTGAGACTTGGTACAGCATGCGAACTGGCCTAGATCATGTGTTTGACGTTGCAATGGAGTATTTGCCAATTCCTGCATTATCAGTAGCATCCGAGCGCCTTTTTTCGCATGCTGGATGTGTGGCGACCCAAAGGAGGTGTCGGTTGTTGCCCGAGCATCTCGGGCAACTGACATTGAGAAAGTTAGCAGCACGGCGATTCGCCAACCTTCAAACGAGAAGTTGATTCTTTTCTGTAAATTTCATACGTGCCAGCGCATCGTCTTGTAGCTTATTTTGTTCGTGTTTGTTTTTTGCCGCGCTGTTTCATCGTGTTGCCGCATAAACGCATGTCTGCTTACATTTGGTAAACGAGTAGTTTTCGTCACCTGTAGTGTCAATCGCAACTTTCTTTTTTTATTCAACCCTCAGATTTTACTCGTTTCTTGTGTAAGTGCGGCATTGTAATATGCGCTGCTTATTTACTCACTGGTTCTTAGTGCCGTTCTGTTTTACTCTTTAGCAAATAAAATATTGTTTACCAATGAAACAGAGAGAGAAATGTATTATAAGGCAGAGAGGGTGGCCTGAGCTAGTACGCCCCTGCCCGCTACTCTGCACCGGGGAAAACGCAACGGGGCAAAAAGAGTGATGAAGTACGATAATGGGGAGATGATTAGGTAATCCGAATATACATAATAAGATACGTTTGCTAGCGTAAAGAGGACAACGACGCTAGTAACCATCTTTTATTTGCTGTATACCAACTAGCCCAACTGTCCGTCTTGTAGGGTATATATACCGTTTTCATAATTGTTGAGCTAACTTTCCTACGATGCAGTTAGTCCAATTAATGGCAGCTAGTCACTTCTTCAAACAGAGTGTTCAAGCGTGGTTTGCTTGCGCTGGGACGCGGAAAGTGTAAACTCGGCTCTTGACACGAACACGCATAACAGACAAACGCCAGCACGTGCAACTACGACCTCGTCTTTTTTTGAAGCACGAAAGTTGCTGCCATTAGTTGAGAGAAAATGTAGTGCAGGAATGCGCACTCGCGAATTGTGAAAAGGCCCTTATAGACCCTTTATGTAATCCGCAACTTTACGCGTCGGTTTACCGAACGTCTAGCATCCAGTGCAATACTATTGAAGAAGTGACCTTGTGGCACTTAGTAATACTGTATGGTCGCATATTTAGGGAGAAATACAGCTTTCAGCTAGAGGCCCCGTCTTCTGCTGTGACAAGAAAGGACAGTCGCGCAATTTATGTTGTAATATCTGGTACACTAGATAGCGCTCACAGTTCAGGATGTACGCACAATTGAAAAGGTGTGAGTGGCGCCGTGTTACGGCAAAGATCAGGTGAAACCTGCGGAGTATACTGGCGCAGCTGCTGTTTTTTCTAGCCGGGAGGCAGAAACTCATGTCACTCTATTTCCCGCAATATTAGAACTGACAGACAATAATGCCAAGGAAAGTATAGAGGATGTTATTTGTAATAATTGGGATGTCAATGTGAAGAAAGTAAAGTGGACGAAAAGATAACTTGCCGCCGGCAGGGACCGAACTTGCCACCTTCGAATAACGCGTCCGATGCTCTACCACTGAGCTACGGGGCGGTCATACCCCGTCCACTTCATAGGGTACACATGTGCCGATCACAGCCATGGCGGCGAGTGTGGAACACTCTTTTTCTGCCTTTTGGCGTCACGTAGCAAGTGACCTTTTTTACGAGCTCGCAGCTGACCTATAATCCCTCGCATACTACCTGAAGGCACCAAGTCTGCCAGAACGAGGCCCTCGCTATGAATGAGGGAAAGAAGGTGACTTTTAAGGGCTCGTTTTTCTTTGTCATACACCCTTAACCTACCCTATACTTTCCATCGCATTATTGTCTGTTAGTTCTAATTAATATTGTGTCTAACAAAGAAGAACGAGCCCCTAAAAGTAATTCGAAGGTCGCAGGTTCGGTCCCTTCCGGCGACAAGTTATCTTTCCGTCCACTTCACTTTCTTCAGATTTATATTACTATTATTACAGATAACACCCCCTATACTTTTCTTGGCAATATTGTCTCTTAGTTCTAATTAATATTGTGTCTAACAAAGAAAAACGAGCCCCTAAATGTCATCTTCTTTCCTTCTATTTCCCGCAGTTGCCTGTACGGATGGTCTGTTTGAGGCCAGTATTTCTGTGTAATCTCTGCATAGGTGACCTCAAGAAAAAGATCGCGTCAGTCCGCAATTATAGTAATATGTAGGGCTTCCACAATATCTAACCGACAAACCGAGAAAAGATGACTTGCTTACTAGAGCGAGCGTCTTATTTAATTTCTCCTCGTCTCTCTTTTACCTTTCTCGGGATTTCCTCACCCTCCGCCACACTGCATGTTTCAACTGCTACTTTCCAACCAGTGTAGTCCCCGAACGCGCCTCCGGTTTCGATGAGCTCGAGTAGGCAGGCTTCGAGAAAATGCGACCTGCCGCCGAATAGTCCAGGGATGATGGCCACAGATGCTTGAATCCGCGACATCAACCAACGACGACGGGCCCCTTGTGTCCAGTGTGCGAAAGTGTGAATTTTCGCACACTGTACGCAAGGGGCCCGTCGTCGACACTTTCGAAAGGGGGAATTTTGGATCGCCAGCGCGTCTAATGAAAAGATTTGGGCCCATATTAAACACGAACGATGCCTCTCAAACAAAGAGATATCGGTTTTAAAGCACCCATTAAAAATGTCGATTAATCGATTAATCGATTAAAAGATTCCACCGAAAGCAATTAATCGATTAAAGGCTAAATCGATTAACGATTAATCGATTAAAAATTTTAATCGACCATCCCTAGTGCGCCGATTCCACCGACCGCATTGCTGGTAAAAGTGAAACTATGTGTGAGTGTTCTCGCTCGTTATCTTGTTTCCGCCTTCCGATACTAATTAGTTTGGGTGTTTCTTGCGATATTTCAGTAAGCGTGCCGTTCTCCAGCATCTGCAAGTATGTAGATAAAGCTTGTGAAAGGTCGCGGTGCCTCATCGAGGGCGAGGCGGTGTACGACGCAGGCCACATTGTTGAATGCGCGGTCGAGGACGTCAACGGAGATCGCATCACCGTCGCAGCTCTCGTCCTGCAAACAAGTGCGCAAGTGCCGCCTTGCTGCACCCCCCTGCCGATGCCCATGATCGCAGTTTGTCCCGTAATGCTCGTTCAGTGAGAACGATATTACGTCGTAGTTCATATTAATACCGCACAGGGCGGTCGCATGGGTATTAGAATATAACAGATAGTTAATCGCTGATTATACCACGCACAGGGCCACAGAGATTAACGTGGAAAAGGCAAGCTGGACCCAGTTTCATGCCACGCAGCCTAACGAAAAGCTTATAGAGCTCCGCTTTTAAAAAAGTGTCTGCACTGCATCGGGTGAAAACTTTTAGAGAATTTGCTTTAAACAGCGGCAACAGGTTTCGCTTATGACTTTATGATAAGCAGTCCGCTAGGCGCGCGCTTGCCTTCATAAGTAAAATACGTATGTACACCATCCAAATGCAGCCGTAGTCTCAGGTATCCTGCGCCGCTCAGCTGAGCTCACGAGGCGCGCTTACGTGCGAGGAGATCCACGTCGTCGGCTCCTTGTCTATAGGGGCCTTTGCGGCAGGTTGTGGGACGGCACCGCACCTGGTGTAAGTCGCCTATGCTTATAGCCTGCGTGCAATAAATGGCTTAAGTATTGGCGAGGCGCTTAAACACGGTCACAAGCTTACCTAAGAGTGGCGCGTGCGGTGGGCAGCAGAAGTCACTGTCCGCGAAGTGCTTGCTGCACACGGTCGATGAAGGCGTGGGGCGCATTCCCATTCTGAGCTTGACGATCCCTCCTTCTTCAGCTTCGGGTCCTTAGGGTAGTTGTGAAAGCTAACGCCTTTTTCACGAGCGGACGAAGTACACTGAGGCACAGAGCAGTACTTCACCATTGCGCAGCACTCTCCGCGGAGACAAGCGGCTGCAGTTCTAAGAAACAAAGAGCTGTTGTTCTAAGTGAACGTTAAAAGCAGTCCCACGGTTGTTCGAACAGCGTCAGTAGCCCCATACGCAATATAACCAATTGAACTGCTTTTTATGTTGAGATTTACCGCAACGGTGGTTTCAACACAGCGCTGAGCCTACGTAGCAGACGAAAGCGCGTGAATCCCCGCTCTGACGTCATACAGGCGCCGTTCGCAGCGCCGCCGTCGGTCGCACACCAGGCCATGTTACAACTTTAGAAGAGAGGAGAGGCCCCGCGCGGATGACCGAAGCGCAGCAGCCAATTGCCTCCGCGACTAAAGAAATAGTTCTCCGTCGGCGGGGTCACTGGCCGTCCGGCTCATGACGTCACCTGAAGTGCGCGCCTATTGGCGGAGGTTCGTGTGCATCCGCCTTTGAGGGGAAAATGCCGCTGCCTTCTAAAGTTGTGCCCGACTATAGAAATTAGAATAATAAAATTATTGTGTTACCGAACGTCTTATTCTTTTTTATTGATTTTTTTTCTTATTGATTCATTGCTACTATCGCAATACGTTTGTAATTAGGAATTTAAAAACACGTTTGTTTTGTTTTACAGCATCAAAACATTCCTGTGGCTTATCCCCAGCTTAGCACATGGAGTTTCAAGAAGTCTTTTTCTTTGTAATATATAGCGGCGACACGAAAAAAATAGTGCTCTATTGAATCGATTTCTGAACAAAATTGACACAGGGGAGATATCGCCAGACCAGCCCTGTGGCATATAGATTCAGTGGGGGCACTCGGCATCTAATCTAGTTAATACTACTTCCAACTGTAAAATGCCGAGCAAGCGCCCCCCTCCCTTTTTCGGGAGATCTGAAATAAGCGCCAGTGACCGAGCAAGCGCCCCCCCTCCCCTCCTCCCCTGCGGCCACCTATTTTTCAAGACGAGCATCACTTATGCAAAAATAATCGCATAAATTAGTACACTGAATGTGTATGCAATGTTGTTTATGAAATTCCGTTGTCATGTGGCCGGTCGTATTATATTGGTCAAACCGGTCGCTGCTTCAATGGTTTGACAATGTCGAGGGGGAATAAAAACGGTAAATAAATAAAGCATTTCATTAGAAGCATGTATGGACATTTTTTTTATTTTTAGTGGTTCTCCCGCCGCCATCTTGAATTTCGCTCCGGGACCGAGCAAGCGCCCCCCCCCCCCCCTCCAAATATGGTCGGATAATCCTTCACCGGAGGGGGGGCGCTTGCTCGGCATTTTATGGTAGTTTGACGCTACTAGATTTTCCACGGAAATTTTAAAATGTCTAAATTCTGTCCATGAAGTTAGTGATTCTATGGCGTCTGCACGAAAGGAAAATTTCCTATACCTAATCGCAGTTATGCTCGCCACTATAGGAAGGACCGAACGTATTGAACCGTTCAATGCCGCCCGCACTGGTGTGTCGGCCATTTCATTTATTTCTAATCCACAATGGCCAGGTGCTCATAATAATTTCAAGAGTTTCAACTGTGGAGGAACGTACATACTGACCGGGAATCTGTTATTATTATTTCGCAATGGTCGTTCAAAGCTAGTTTGCGCAGCGCTAGTATATTGCCGAGAGTTCCGCTTCAAAAACAGGGGTGAAGTCCGGCAGTCCTGATGAAAATGACCAGCCAAGCGAAGGGGAGTAAATACCTACGCCTGCCTTTTCGTCGATTACTGAAGCATCTGTGGCTACTATAGTTTTGTTTCCGCGTGTGTAAGATAATCTTGCAGCCGACTGTTTAACACCCTGTATGATTGAAATTTAGACTTAGAGGGGAAAATCTTATCGAATTCTATCTTAAGATTCTGACTTGACACATTTGCTGCAGGTACATCTCGAATTTCACCTTTATCCCCTCTAGTGCTTCTGAACAAAGATAATCTGTGGAGAGGAAACGAGCCGAGCATCTTCGTCGCACGTGGGCGCATGCGATATCATCGCCCCGCTTGCGAGGCTTGCCGTCGATGGCTCCTCAAGAAGAGAGGAAACAGCTGAATTTAAGAATGAATTCATCTGCGAACTCGCGCGTTGATAAACCTGGTCACATTAACCACCCGGCTGCCATGGTATCTTAGCACGTATAGAGTGTCCGCTCCTAAGCTCAAGGGCGCGGATTCAATTCCTGGCCGAAATGCTTGAGGCCCGTGTACTTAGCTTTAGGTGCACGTTAAAGAACCCCAGGTGGTCGATATTCGGAGTCCCCCACTACGGCGTGTCTCATAATCATGTCGTGGTTTTGGGACGTTAAACCCCAGTAATTATTGTAAAACCACGCGGCTCATTAACTCGGACTGGTATGGCGTACACAGGCCCGCCCGTAGCCAGATGGGAAGGGGGGGGGGCGCTAGGGGACCCCCCCCCCTTCTCCCGAAATTTTGATGGAGGGGGTGTTTTAGCGAATATGAGTGATAAAAATAGGTGTTTTTCTCAAATAGTCAAGCTTTTCAGCAAATGCCTGCATACACAACAACAGGAGGTTGTCATAACTATAGTATGACAACACGGATGCGCATTTCTCGTCGTTGCACGTTTATTATCGTTTCCTTCAGGCTCAACTAGGCAACTGCGTCTAACATGAATCCTGCGTAGTATAGGCCGTTCTCCATGTTGCCACTGAATAATAAATAGCTTTTCTGTAAAACCAAAGCTGTCTTGTTTTAACTTTACGGTGCAATAAACCACGGCGCTTCTAGCAACACTGAAATCATGGGGGTGGTCGCCCCCTGTTTTTTTGTTGCATATGTGTGACGACCGCGGCCTCCTTTATGATTTAAATACAGGAGGTCGTGGTGACGACGACGGCACGGTGCCGCTCGCCGCCGAACCTTCGCGGGAAAATTCGGTCCATTTTGTTGGACCTTCGACTCGACCGTCGAATGAGCACGAGGCCGCAGAGATAAGGAAGAAGAAGTTGCTTGCGGGGCTGCAGCTGGCACTGTAGTTTTCAGGATCGTCAAACAGCCTGAAGATATGCTCGAACAAGGTGAGACCCGATTCGGCAGTGAAATATCCTCGCCAATGTATATGTACGTATATATTATATATCTCATAAAACTTTCGTCGTTTCTGGCTTATCTAATGTAGACGCAAAGGTTGCTCTCGCACAGGTTCTACAGTGAACTTGATGCACATTCACCACCGGATCATTGTGATGTCTACTGCGTAGTAATAACAATTGTTAGTCTTTTACGTCTCCAAAGCACAACATAATTATGAGGGACGTCGCAGCGGAGAGCTCCGGAAATTTTGACAATTTGTAGGTGTTCTTTGACGTGTGAATCTAAGTACCTAAATCTAAGTAGATGGGCCTCTATAATTTCGCCTCCATCGAAATGGGCCGCCACGGCCGGGATTCGATCCCGCGGCCGTCTGGTCGGCAGTCGAGCGCCATAACCACAAGACCACCGCGGCGGGTGCACTTGCACGGAATCACTCTTGCCTTAGCTGAAGTTATGGAAACCATCCCGCAAACTGAAAACGCCAATTCAATCAAAATGGACCCGCCCGCCCTGGTGTTGTTGCGCATGCTATGTTAGCACGAAGGCGCAGGTTCGATTCTCGGCCACGGTGACATGTATATCGACGTGGGCGAACCATATGGAGTTTTGTGATTTTGGCAAAGTCAGAATTCAATATTTTTTTAAAAGTAAACCACAGCAGGAGTACGGCTGCACTGTGGTCTGCTTAGCGCGCTTATGTTTTGGCCTCATAATGCGGTGGTTTCCCTCTCCGGTTGGCGCAGACTCCGACGCAGTCTTTCCCGACAGCTGCTGACGCGCAGGCGCCGTCGCCGGCGCAACGCCCCTGCGCTCGTCATTCACACTGGTGTCATGGCCGCATGGAACAGCGCAGCCAAGATGCTGGTGCATGCCATTGCCATCAAACCAAGACCGAGTCAGTACACTGACGTCAAAGCTCGTATACAGCTGACAGCTTTTGCTCAGTTGGTTTTTTTTTTTTTTTTTGGTCGATTCCATCAACTAAAACATTCGCGGCATTGTGCCCAAGGCCGTCTACGAGAACCAAACACATGCGTCAACTATCTCACAGCTCGCAGCTCACGCCATTGCCCATGGATTCGCGAGCCGTCTCTTGTATTTTGGGATAAAAAATTAATTTAAATTTGAAAGTATATCTGAACGGTTTTGAGTATTGTCGTAAGAATTGGACTAACTCTAAAAATAAAATAAAAATAAGCTTGCTCACAGAAACTTGGTATTGTTACTGGGAGCCGTAACAGGCACGCACTTCCATTCTGTTTTCTTGACGATACTGTATGATGTGACTTGCACCAGCATTCTGATAATAAAGTAGGCCGACCGTAGCTATAAACTGAAGAAGGATAAATATCACATTCTGTCAGTGCCGTTAAATTTCAGTTTTACCCAGTACTTATCTCTAGGTGCACTGTGGTACCATTGGCCAGAAAGAAATTATACCATTTGTGAAATGCAGGTAGGGCTTTTAAAAAAGCTTAATTATCAGGATTTCGCAGAGACAACTATAATGCATACAGTAGCGCCACCATAGACAGCTGTGCAATCTAGCTGAAGAGCAATACTGCCGTCCAGAAAGGTCATGCAGCCGTCAAAATTTTTTGGACCTTTTATATCACTTTCCTTTTAGCAACTTAGTGAAACGCACCAGGTGGTCTGTTGTCTTGACGATACTGTATGATTTGATATCATTTGCACCAGAATGTGGCTCAATCCCGACATTTTAGACAATGAAATTTGTCCAAATAACACAATATCATCCATGTGAACGCGCTGAAAGGCGGCGGAGGCGTGTACTTGTATATGTTATAGGAAGAGATGATGTCGTCTTAAGTTGGTACCGACCTTAACCTTGAGACTTCATGGATAGCGTTCGAAAGTGATTTCGTGGAACTATCGTTAGGCTGCTGCAGGGGCGTGGACAGGATTTTGTCTTGGGGGATGCAAACCCGTGTTGCACCGCTGCCGGGGAAGCATTGGTGTAGCTTGGGTGGGAGGCAAGTGCTGGTGGGGCTTGAGGGGGGCAAGTGCCCCTTTCACGGCCCCTGCCGACGCCCACGCTGCTGTCACCGTCCACCTGATTCAAATCCGTCCTTCGTAGATAACCTATACGTAATAGCATTGTTCTTGCCCTTGAGATATGTCCATCAGCGGACATATTTCCATCTCGAAGCTTTTACACTTTGACAAATTGGCCTGTGTTGTCGTCAGCTTGTTGCACTATTCCGATTTCATCGCAATTCATTGCAGCATGTTGATCGTCAGCCAACCTATAGATATACTCGTGATTCTAATATACTAGATTTTATTAACACCTCCTGAAACTGTACAAAACGTATGTGGATGACTTCACAGGTGATAAATTAAGTCATGTTAATGTTAAAGTGTATAACTGTGAATAATTTGTATCAGCATAAAATATACTTTGTTTCGATGTAAATGCATTTTCTCCATGAAAATGATATATTTCACGGCCCTGTAAACATATGCTACACCTCGAATTGCTGGGTCTCTAAATGCGCTGCAGTTTCATATGTTTTTCGGCCGCGTTTTCATGGCATTTTTATGCATATCTTGATGCCCAGGTTTCTACAAAGATCTGCAGGCTGCATTCCACCGGAAATCATCGTTGGCGTATGTAACTCTGGTACGAAAACTATTATGATTCAGAGATACTGATGTGCAGTTGATATGCTTACGGAGAGAGAGAGATAAACATTTGTCTGGTCGAAAGTTCATTGATCTAAGGTGGGTGGGACTTTTAGTCCCAGGCTCCACTGGGCCGGGTCCAAGGTTGCCAGTTGGCTTCTCAGGGCCAGTTAGGAGGTTCGCCCTCTCACGACCAGTGTGCTCATAGGCGTGCGCCAGCCCCTTTATCTAAAGGGCCGAGGACCAATGGCAGGCCTTTGTGCGAAGCACGTGATCGTTTCATTTTCATTTTTACACCCATTACAGAGCTCGTTTCCTTTCGGACTCTACCAACGGGAGGGCAAGGGGGGGGGGGGGGTCACTATACGTTGAAACTTTTGGAGGACCAGCTTGCAAGTGTGATGGTGGTTCGACTGTATTAGCGAGGACTTCGCTTCACTGTGATGTGAGGGACGCTTGCAAGTACTGTGTATTAGTGTTGGTGTCCCTCCGCACTAGGGGCATTCGTCTCAGTATCCCGTGGTGTGTGTCTTAGTGTAAGTTTGGTTATGTGTTCGTCTGCAGTCGGTGCCAGTCCCTGGAGAGAGAGAGAAAAAAATTTATTTGCACCCGTCGAGAAGGACGAGGGAGGAAGCCCCTGGACTGTCATTTGTCCAGCGTAAGGCTTCATGCATAAGGCCTAAGTGCTTATGGAGCAGCCTTATTCTGTAGAATCCCCCGTGCCAATTTCCGAAGCTGTGCGATGGATACCGCAAGAACGCGTTCATAGAATTGAAACGAAGGCTTCGTATACGATGCACTGGCGGTACACTTAGTTCACGTATGCGCACGTGAGCTAATTCGCCGTATGTTCTACGTGTCACGACAGCCTCTTACAAATGTGCCGAGCAGCCGCATCAGTACTCTGGATTAATTTCAACGAGACGGTGTTTTTTAACGTGCGTATAGATATAAATACACAGGCGTTCGTTGCATTTCGCCTCCACCGAGGTGCGGCCGCCATGACCGGGAATCGAACCGGCATCCTCGCTTAGCAGCGCGATACCACGGCGTCGTACACAATTATTTGTAAACTATCCCGGTCACACATGGACACTTTTGTTTATGAATAGGGACCATAGATTTGGTGCACTTAACTTCCATAGATTATGTGTGACTGCTGATGTCAGCGATTTTTTAAATTTAAACGTTCGCCTTATCACATTTATTGCCCCTTTTCTTCAGCCTTTTAATCCTTATTGCTCTATGCTCCGCTCTGAGCGCGTGCTAAGTATACGTCACAGTGGAACAATTATAAGGTTAACCTCATTCGCAAGTGAGCGCGTCTTTCCTGTTGCATCCTCGATCTGCCGTCAGTCTTTCCGTTTACGCAAAATAATCGCACCAACTAGCCCAGCAATTAAATGTGTAGAATATGTCGTGTTCACATGCATGTTGTGTAGGTAAAAATGCAGTACTTTTAAGGCCACATTACTTTAAGGCGATAGCCTTGTATGGCTCATATGAGTAAAAAAAAAAAAAATTGGGCGTTGCAACACGAACTGCACCAAAAGTTACATGTGGCGCGTACCTCCATTCCCCGGGTGAGAAGTAATGATATTTAAAGGCAAACGACATGTGACCTAGAGTGAATTAATGTAGCAAGTGTGTGCCAAGTGATTAGAAAAGTGACCATTACGTGCATAAGGTGATTCAGATACGAATTAAGGCATAGGCGTGCGCACAGGGCGGCAGGGGGGGGGGGGGGGCGTCCCCTCTAATCATTAAGAGGGGGGGGGGGCGCAAAATCTGTCCCGTACATTGACCCTTCTAGTCGCCTAAAAAAAGGGGGGGGGCGAAATCTGCCCCATACATTGACTTAGTAGGGTGGGGGGGGGGGCGCTTCGACGAACCTTTGCCCCCACCCCCTAATGGGGAAACCTGCGCACGCCTATGAATTAAGGTGAATTAAATGTCAGTCACTTGTGAACTAAGGTTAATTGAAGTTGTATAGTACGCGAAATAAACATGAATCGAATATTAAAGTGACTCAAGGTGAATCAAATGTGAGTGACGTGTTATAAATTAACGGTAAATCGAACTTGAAAGCGTAGGGTCCTCAGCTAAAGGGTGTGTCGATTTCTTGTCGAGTGAGATCATTTGACGCACGCCTCAGCTGCGGTCCCACCAGCCGTGGTGTACGTGCTATGCCTGCTGATGAGCGTGTTCGCGGTGGCGGCCGTCGTCGGGTCGTGTTCATCTTTCTGCGCTTGTACAACCGCTGCGGTGCACGCGCCAGGTGGACGTCAACGAGATACCGGCAGCGCTACGGCTCGCTCGTCCAAATGCAGCTCGTCTGCATCGGAGGCCTCGGGTAAGTTCGTTGTGGGATGCGCAGACGCTCCAAGTTGATTCAGGCGGCGTGGAAAGGGATTTCACGCAAATACGTGTATGAAAGGGGTCACTAAACCACTCAGCTCAAGGACGAGAGCGCATTCACTACCCTTACAGGTGCTATCTCCTCCTCGCCATTTGCTTCTTCATAAAACACGTGGACAATGTCAGCTCTGCGTTGCGCCTACCAGTACTTGGCGCTTTTCGGCTACACGCTGATCTTCGGTTGCGCACTCGAAAACGCACAAAACGAAGTCAAATTAGTTGAACGCGCACGATAGTCATGCGAGACAATGAATAACGGCCGTGCGACTGCGTGAAAAAGCGGGGTTGGAGACAATTCACAACTGATATCCCTCGTACACGGACCAATCGAGGGGTTATTTCTTCGTGACGCACGTGAACAGATGCTGGCGTCACGAATTTCGCGGGAAAGACGGGTAACGCCGGGAGAGAACAACGCGTCGCATTTTGTAGGTTAGGGGCCCTTTGGGCGAATGCCTGTACATGTCTCGAACGAAACGCTGGCGTGAGAAGTCACAGCAAGAAAAGCTCACGTGACGTCTCGGGGAGCGAAAGTCGTACAGAAGCGTCGAGTGAAAGCGTGATCCACTTAATAAGATGATGATCAAAGAAAATTAAGGGACGTAAACTGCTCAAGAAACGGGGACAAGGTAAAACAAAAAGGAGGAGTGGGTGTCACGTAAGCCACCGGGACGCGGTAGTTGATTGTGGAAAGGGCGCTGCGTTTCCTTGTCCTGCGGAAAGTGTCATACCGGGAGGTGTTTGAACAACCGATTAATGTATCACAGGGCATCACTGAAGGCTCAGCCGTCGTCTAATTTGTGCTTACGCTGCAAAGATTGCAATGCCGCCCATTGCAGCGTCAAACCAAGGTGCTGTCCGGGTATAAAGATAGGACAGCGGGAAGTATCAGAGGCGTTTTTCTTTTTATTAATAAGTATGGTGCCCTGTGCGTTGCCATCGGTTATGTTGCACAAACTTGACATAGGCTACCTAAGCGCTAACCTGTAGTTGTTCATGTTTCTTTGTAACATGTTGTATATTTACGTGTGTTTCTCCCAATAAGCTTTCTGTTGCCAGTCTGCGCTTGTGCGTGTGCCTTCCTTGTCCCCGTTTCTCGCGCAGTTTCCGTCGTAAGGTATTACCAACTCGCCCAGCGCTCAGTTCATCTAAATTAAGGGAGTAGTGGATTAAGTAGTGAAAGTTAATTTGTCAAGGTTAAATTGAATTTCATTTCTCCTGTTTACAAAAGAAATGAAGCAGAAACTAGAGGTCATGTGGCCTGACAAAGGCTTCTGCTCCTGTAACAATTCGGCACGCAGGCCGTACGTATAGCACACAAAGCATAAAATATACCGTACATACGGATTCAGTTGAATAGCCGCGAAAACAAAATAACATGTATACAGGAAAAAGTAAAAAAAAGCGATAGAATACAATCGAAAACGTTTTGCCTTAAACGACAACTAAAACGTGAATATCACTGAGCAACAAGGAATTGACAATATTTACTGCAGTTCTAGTCATACAAACTCAATATTTTGTGAAAGGAGAAGCGTTTTGTACGATTCATTCGAACCTTCTATAGCTTCGTCGTCAAAGTCACGTAGTCGATTTTGTAGTGTAGGTGCCTGGTAACCGTTTCCCGTATAGTTCGTTCTTATTTTTGGTGTCCTCATATGTATTGTTGGAAGCTGTAGTGCGGATTGGGGGAACATTCATAATATGCTGTGTTCTGTTTTGTTTGATGTGTTGCATCAACTTATAGTAGTATATTTGCCTTTAACATAGAATATTTTAGAAAAAAAGGTTTTGTTTTAAAGTTTTGTAAATGTCCACGATAACCCTCAAATGCACGTAGGACTTTTTTGCAGTACTATCAATTCATTATAGTTTTTTTTGCGTAGTAGTGCCCCAAATCAACATACAATAAATTAACCGGGAGTAAAATAGTGCGTAGTGCAGTGAGACTTTCAACCATGGAGGAATCAGGGTACTCAGTCTATAGAGGCAACCACAGCTTGAGGGGGGTTCGGGCCGTCTGCCCCAGGAATCGCCGCAGCCGATGCAAAAAACTCAAATATTTATTCTACCAGAAACATTAACAGAAACAATAAAGGAAACGCGTAAACTCATGGGCCACGACACCGCCCACTAACCTACGCCCCGCCGGGGGGCACACCGCGCTATGCACGCGGGTCCGTCGCTGACTGTCCAGCCGGCGCGTTGGCTGCTCCTTTTGAAGCCAGTGTCTGTGCCACGAGCATCGTTGGCGCGCAGCACGTGCGGCCCAGCCGCGCGATGAGCGTGACTCCCACACATTCCCCCCTGTGAAAAAGGGGTTCCCTGCACGTGGTCACGGGCATCGCTTTCCACGGTGACGTTCTTGACTTCGAGTGCTATCGATGGAGACTTCGTTGACGTCTGGCTCCCTTGCGATGTCGCCCTTGTCAACGATGTTGATCTCGCTGCCGTCGGCCTTGATTTTCCAGGGGGACCTTGTCTTTCTTTCCGGCGGCCGCGGCTTTCCTAGCTGCCACCATGGCAAATCCAGCGCTGTCCTCAGACTTGCGCAGAGCGCCACTGGGCTCGTGCTCGCAGAACGGTGCGTTGTGGTCGACCGCTTTCAGTGTTAGCCAGGCTGCTCACTCGGAAGTTGCAGGCGTGTTCGTTGTCCGCGGCTGCCGTTGCCACCGTCATTGCGGGCTTGCAGGCAGTCTTTTCGTTGGGCGTAGCGGCCTTCTCGGTCCCGGCTTTTCTGCCCTCAGGAGAATCTTCCATGGCATCCGCTACAGCTGCTGCTCCACCGGTTTCCGCGGCCTGCATCTTGGCGCAGACACCCGCGGCAGGTTTCGACTCGCGAGCAGTTCCACTCGCTTTCGCCGGACCAGACACACGCTCGTTCTCGGCGTCCGCCTCCATGTTGTGGTTGTCGGTGGCCTGCACGATCAGGGTCGCCTCGGTCCCGCGACTTTTGTCTTCGGCCTCTCCAATCGTCGAAACTTCCGTGGCGCTTACTTTGTAATCCTCGGCGTCCCAGCTGGCTTCTTCGCTGGCCCTGCTGGGGTCGACTCCACCCTCGTTCGACTTCTCCCCCTGTTCGGCCTCTTCCTGCTTGTCTTCGTCGTGCAACTTGGCCTCGAGTCCTTCCTTGTCCTGTGCCGGTGAGACCACTTGCCGAGCCAGAAGAGTCGCCCATCTTCCCTCGGCCACGGTCGGGACCGAAACTCCTTTGGCCTCGAAGTGGGCGACGGCCATCTCGTCCAACCGCTGAAGCGCCTCACGAAATGCTTGCATCGCTGCCTCCATGTTGCTGGAACCAGACGGCACCATCCACGTCGGGCGCCAGATGAGGGGGGTTCGGGCCGTCTGCCCCAGGAATCGCCGCAGCCGATGCAAAAACTCAAATATTTATTCTACCAGAAACATTAACAGAAACAATAAAGGAAACGCGTAAACTCATGGGCCACGACACCGCCCACTAACCTACGCCCCCCGGGGGGCACACCGCGCGTATGCACGCGGGTCCGTCGCTGACTGTCCAGCCGGCGCGTTGGCTGCTCCTTTTGAAGCCAGTGTCTGTGCCACGAGCATCGTTGGCGCGCAGCACGTGCGGCGCAAGCCGCGCGATGAGCGTGACTCCCACAAGTTTTACTTAATTCTGTTGCAATTTTGTCAACGTGCATGTTCCAGGCCAAGTCTTCCTGGAACCACACTCCAAGAAATTTCTGACTTTTTACCTGCTCTAGCTTCCTATCTTCAAAAACAATAGTTGAGCTGCAGTTACGTGGTTTATTAATCGTTTACAGTGGAAACCCGCAATAACGAAATCGGTGGGGAAGCACAAAATTTCGCTCTTGCGGGAATTTCGTTGGCGCGAGAATGCGGCAGAAAAGACATGGAATTTACAAAAAACACATTTTATTTCGAAAAGTCAGTAAGTTTGCTTTGGCGAGCCTTACCATGCAGCAATTTCATGCCTCTCGATCGGGAATCTCGTTTGCCACGGCACAAAGTTCGCCCCATGCACTGGTCAGTGACGGCGGCACTGCGCTGTCACCAGTACCGTCATCAAGTGCGCCTACAGGCGAACCTTCTTCCGGCTCCGCTGGATCAGCGTGGATCAGCGCAGAATCGTGGAGAGCGAGCTGCACGCAACGCCGAATTCTTCGGCGATGTTCATTCTTTTTTCTTGCCCTTTTCCACCTCACTGATGATTGCAGCCTTATCTTCCAGCGTGATGAACTTCGCTTTTTCGTTGGAGGCGGTATCTACGCAGGCAGCGAAATCGTACGAAGAATCGCAACACACAGTTCACGTTGCACCAAGCGACCAAGCAGACGCTCCACAAATGGCTCCACACACGCGACCATGTGCGCGCAAAGCCGACAAAGCCAAGCACAGAGCAAGCAAACGAACGAAACTCCATGAGGAATGTGGATTTGGCTACGTAGTGCGGTAGTGCGCGATAACGAGCAGGTGTTTCGGCAAGCCATCATCATCATCATTGTCGCCAGCCTTATGTTTTTTTTTTACAAACAATGATGGCGGCTGTTTTCAAGTGCGCTGTGGCGATAGTTTTGCACAATTTAAGTGTAGCATGAATGCATTTCAGCCGTTTTTCGAATGTAGTTAATGTTGCGAGAGTAGAATATTTGCGCACTCGTGTTTCAAATTTTCGTTAATGAGGGACTGCGGTATGAATATCTTTCGTAGTCGCGAGTTACGAAATGCCTTGTCTCCTATGGGCGTTCGCCGGTGCTCCGAAATATTTCGTTGCGATGAGAATTTCGTTCCCTCGGGATTTCGTTTATCACGGGTTTCGACTGTATTATTATTAATTATAAAGTGACCGACTGCCGGCCAGAAGGTGTCACAAGGCACTGGTGGAAGGAGAAAGAGTGTGAATTAGAGTGACAGAATCGAGCATTCTTTTAAGAGATTTGAATAGAACTTCTATCCTTAACCGGCGACAAGCCTTGGTTCTGCGCGAATGAGTCGTTCGGATTGCTGTACGCAGCCTGCTGTTGTTTACGCGCACCACAATTCGTGCTTACAGTACCTATGTTATTAGGCATCCCCGCTTTATTAACCCGCCACGGTGGTCTAGTGGTTACGGTGTTAGACTGCTGACCCGAAGGTCGCGGGATCGAATCCCGGCCGCGGCTGCCGCATTTCCGATAGAGGCGAAAATGCTTGAGGCCCTTGTACTAAAATTTAGGTCATGTTAAAGAATCCCAAGTGGTCGAAATTTCCGGAGCCCTCCAGTACGGCGTCCCTCATAATCATATCGTGGTTCTGGGACGTTAAACCAGAGTCCTGGCTAAACCCTGCCAATTGTTATTATTATCCACGCTTTATTATATGCTTATTGCGTAGTAAAAGGAGTTGCCGCAAAGGCAGCGCCGCTCTTCAGCAACAACAAGTGGAACCATGTCGATCCGCGACGCATATACGGCGCGCACGCATGCGCAGCGAACCGCATGTGCACGAACGCGAACTCACAGGTCTACCATTGTTTGCAGATCGAAAATTTCTGATATTTTTTTTTCCACGGCGTTTTTCGCGTTACTACTCCACACACCCTGACCGGTAAGCTTTCTGTACTAAAAAAAGAGGCACAATTAAAACTGCTTGTCAGTCCCTTTAATTAGTGAACGTTGCACGTCGACATAATGTGCACGGTAATACCCTTGTTACACAGGCAAGCTAACCGCAGTTACGACCAACCACGGTTGACCGCGTTGAACCACGGTTAGCGCCAACCACGTTTCGCCGATGTTACAGGGCGCACAAGCGTCGTCGGTTAAAGCGGACTTGCTTTGGCGTGAATGGCTCTGCGCTGGCGGCAGTCCAGCGTTGCACTCGGCTGTTATTGCCGCGTCCACTTTCGCATTCCTTGAGGTGCTCCGTAGATGATGCAAATTGTTTTCCCAAAGCCTAATCAGGCTTTCTGTAGTTCTTGCAGTCCAATTCTTTTTTCACGAACGCTCGCCGGCATGCACACGTCCTCCATTGAGGCGGCCATTTTCTCGGTTAACTGCCAAACCGAGGTCGCCAAGCTCGGTTTGGTACAACCGCGGTTAGCTGCATAACTACGGTTTCGCATTAACATAAGCGAACCGCGGTTATGCGTAACCGCGGTTACATTAACCGAGGTTTAGGCTGTCTGTGTAACAAAAGTATAAGATACACCGAATGACGAACTATATGCTTCGACACGGCCGCGATCGGGGCGCGCGGCGCCGCGCGCCGATGGTCCAGGCCCGTGGCTTCGACTGTAAACGCACGCTGCGTGCACGTGTTGCAAGGAAACGGGAACTCAATCTCAAGTTTGCGGCGCGACGACAGCGCCGCGCTGCGGCTCTGTCGGAAAGCTCTGGAGTGCATGCGCGGCCGACTCAGCCAACTCAGCCCCTTTCAAGGAAGCGGTAGCGCACGTGCGCACGCGTTCTTCTGTCGGTGCGGGTAAGTGGGGGGTCGTCAGCTCGGCACGTTGAACCGAGAGGCTTGCTGTGCGAAGCTGCGCATTTCCGCGATGGCAGAAGCGACCCCGCGGAAGCGCAAGCGATGTCTGAAGTATTGCGGTTTAGTGACCTGCCACAACAGTGCAGACAACACGAAGGCACACGATTCACGTGTGAAACTGTATCGGTTCCCGGGCGTGTCGCACGAGAAATAAGGGCGGCAAGCGTGGATAGCTGACAGCGCTGTCTCGCCTTCTATTTTGGCTGTCTGAGTTCATCGCTTTCGTTCGTTTCGACTACTTGAATCGGTAAGCAGCGCGGCGCATGTACGCAGCGATTACAGTAATGATTACTCGCTGTCTTCTCGCATTGTGAAAGTCCAGTTACGGTTGTAGGTGAAGCAACTTTGTGTTTTGATTCCCCATGTTCGTGAGACCTACCCGTCGTTGTTGAACGTGCACACTCGCGTTATACCGTTAGCGTTGCGCGGTTGGTTGAATTCAACTGAACTCGGCACATTGTCAGAAGTTCGGCGCCTGCAATTCACGCGTCGGGGAGGCTGCTTTATCACGCCGGAATGGACGTCTGTGCATTTTCAGCAAGCTCTGACATCATTCTGCAGGTTTGCTTTGTTTTTTCACTTTATTAGGGTGATATATATTTAAGTCGCTAAATATAACTGGCACTTAATACTGCTTTGCAATTGCAACCTTGAAGTAACCACCTTCTGACTTTGTGCGATTTTCTACCGCGTTCGCGCAGCAGGTTTTTACGCCTGTCAAGTCGATATCATAAAAAGAGACTGCAAGCATGACGCGAGAGCCGAAAAAACGAGGCGAGCAGTTCATCTTGCTTCACAGTGGTTAAAGCTCAGCTAGTTGCCTCGCGTCTTAATCGGCGGGTGATGCTCCAGCGGCACAGAGGACTTGACTCTAACCTTCTCAGGAAACAGTGCCATGGCCGTATAATTTTTTTTTCGCACGCCGCAAACGTTTGTTCACGAAAGTACACGGCTGCTACTGTAAGCATGCCATATCAAAACAACAATAATGATTCGTAGTCCACGCCGCAGAACATCGATAGCGTGTACGGCTTCATTTCGGAGTGCATGTGGACCATTATTCATCTTTAACATGGCAGAATGAGACTTACCTCGATGTATACGTCCTACACGGTGTAATCGCGACTTGGGAAATGCATTTCGCTTTGAGTCGGGCGTCGTTGTCGTCGATCGTCTGCTCTTCACCGTTAACGTGATTGACGAGCCTTTCTCCTTTTATCAAGTTCGCTTTTCGGAAGTGCCAGTCAAGCTTGAAGATCCTTCTGAAGCCGCACTGCAAGCAGTACATTGTGAGGCGCCGCAAGAGCACCGCGAGAGCTCTGCACGTGCACAGAAGCGAGCGGCAACGCGCTGGGGAGAAGGGAAAACGCGCGCTTCTTACACCCCAGTTTCTATTTTTCTGCCAGAGATGGTGCTGCCTGTCAAGAGCTGCGCCGCTAAGCGTTGCTTGGGAAGCTTGGGCACGAGCCTACATGAAGCCTTGGGTTTTAGGGACAACAATGGAAAGCTGAACACACCCGCGATTGAAATAAGTAAGAGACGGTTAGAGTATAGGTGGCAGAAAATTAGAGAGAAAGGGCAAAATAAAATTGGGAAAAAATTAGGACAGTCTGCCGTAAAGGGCAAGAACTGGGCTGAGAATTTACGTTTTTTTTTTCTGTAGTAAGATAGATTTTATCGAAGTAGAGGCATTACGTCAACATAAAAAAAACAAAAGAAAAAGCAAAGAGATTTTTTGTCGAGCCTGGTCACCGCCCCCGTTATAAAGGGAACGCTCATAGCATCCATCCATTCATGTTAGTACGTGTCGGACCATGTCATGCAGCCTTCGCGGAGTGGCGCCGGCTGATGCGTAGGCATTCGCCTTCGAGTCGTCTTATAGGCGAATGCATACGGGATCATGTGAGTATTTTGTCATCCGATGGCAGCGCGCTGCTAGGAAGCGTAGTCAACCGGCGTTTCTTGCGCGAATCTCAAGGTCGATCCAAATAGGTCGCGAAGCTTCGGGCCAAAAGCGGTTCGGCTGCGATTGAAGCGCGACTAGGTGGACGGAACGAACGCTAATAGCGAAAAACGCAGTTTTATTCAAAGGCGAAGCAATCGTTAATCATGTTTTGCTAATGACATTTATTTCCCCACCAATATTAAGTTCGATGTGCAAGGAATTGATGACAGTGTTTAATCATTACGAAAAACCCTTTTCTTAGCGCCATTTCAACAGAGGCGCACGCGGTTAATATTCCGTGCAGCTGCAGCCCTGGCGGTTCAGGGAAAGGCGCACATCGTAAAGTTCGCCTGTGACAACGCGCCCCTCCACGTGTTTTGGTGTTCCGCACTTTCTCTGAGTTATTGTGGTGAGAATTTAATTTTTGCTGTGCGCCGAGTTGCGAGCTGCGTTTCATCGTCGGGGAACATGTTGAGTACAGTATCCAAAGGGCAACAGGATAACATTTAACGCCGAGCGCTTGTCTCGGAAACAATGTGTTATGCAACACACCTACGCCTGGCGATCCATGTCTTCTGGATAAGAGACCGCGGCAAGGGTTTGGGAATACTGTGCTCGCTGGATTTTCGTGATCAGTGCAACCCGGTTTCCTTCGTGAACACGCAGTGCCTCCTATGATTCCTGTCATCGGTGAGCAGATCGCTAAGTTATCTATCGCCTTACAGTTCGCATGCTTGTATATGTTACACGTAACGGTTACTTATTGGAGCTAAGGCAAAGCATAGTGCACGTAGTGTCCGCGCACTTTTTGTACTTATTACCACATTTTGTGCTCATTGTGTGCAGTGTAATAAATTGCGTTATTGTGACCACTGAATAAAACAGAAATGTCATAATTTTGCATGACTAGGTGTCATTTCTTCTTGTTAGAGCTGAAGCACACAAATAATGTGCACTTTAAGGAACCTGCTTATGTGCGACCGCTAAAAGCAACGTGCAAATATGAGATACCCTGCTGCTTGCTTTGATCCATCTGCGGAAGATGCCACGTCGAATGCCGAATAAAGTTCCAAGAATAAGTTTTCCTGCTGAAACCAAGGCGAATTAAACGGCAGTACACTATACACCACTGTCTAGTCATGAGTCGATAGTATTAACGCGATAGCGTTACGGGCGAGACAGACGGCACAATTTTCCATGCGATGCGACGTCCGACACGGTGGTGGGAAACCGGAATCGGACAGCAACCATTCCCTCTCCCCAACCGCCGCGTCGGCCGGTACATCGCATGGAAAATCGTACCGTCTGTCTCGCGCTTAGAGAGCTCGTTTCGTAGAAATGCCGCTGTCGGTTGTCGGCGTCGCTACGTCGCTTGTGAGCGAAAAATCCTTGGTGACCGAAAAATCCAGAAAGATGCAAATAAATAAGCAATAAAAATCTTCGGTCCCATTGAGGATCGAACCCGGGCCGTTTGCGTGGCAAGCAGGTGTCCTACCACAAAGCCACGTTATTACTTGCAACTGCTTCGGTAAAAAAACACTACATAAATGCCATGCAGTGGAAGGAGTCTCCTTAACGCATTTTGTTCGACAGGTGTCACGACGAAAATGAGCCCATTCGGCGATTTGTAGGCGCATTGGCGAGGCCGTCAAACTACGTTTTTTGCGCGACGCCATGCTTCGAAAAAGCCGGGATAGTGCAGTCATCGCCGCTAAAAACGCACACGAACTTTCAACAGCTCCAAAATGGACAACTATGTTCATCTAGAGGAAAACATATCAAGCCAACGGCTCGCCTCCTAAAGGAGGTGTTGATCAAGCACCCAGCAAACATTAGATAATGTGCTGTCATCTGTGAGGCATTGAGAAATATGTCTCGAATCTAGCACAGGGAAGTGCTTTAGATCGAAAACTTGTACCATTACTATAGATACATAGCACGCGCGTGTGTGTGTGTCTGTGTGCGTGTGTTTGTTGCACTTAGTGGTTGAATAGTGCGCTCTAAGGGCCAGATTTCGCTATCGCTAACTCTTAAAGGCGAAGCTTAAGGCTCCCCAAATTTTTTAGCCGGCGTTGATTTGAAGCGTCAAGAGCTTGCCGGCTCGCCTTAGCGCGAGTCTCTAGCGATCAGGGGCCTACGAAAACTAGGTTTAGATGAAATTTTGCGCTAGTGCCAACAAAATGACGTCACTTGTTTACAGAATATTGCGTCAAATCCACTTTATTTTTTTTTTTCCTCCGGAAGTGTTCCCTCCTCACATAGATGGCGCTAAGCCCCATGAGCAGCTGATGAGCCGCCATTTTCCGAACGTATGGGTTCTATGGAAGCTTCGCTACGCGAATCGTTCTGGCCGATGTGCTCAGCGAAAGCGGTTGCTGCGGGTATTTATTTATTTATTGAGTGCTCTCAACTCCCTATGGGATGTTATCAGGAAGGCAATAAATTAAATTTATAAATTAAATAAAAGCGAAAAAAGCGGAGCTGAAAATAAAAACTCAAGACCTGCGCGAACCAGTCAGTATACACCAAAAAGGACGCATCAAAGATTGAGCTTGCCAGGTTGTTCCATAATTCTGTTGCATGTACAACTATACGAAGGCATACCTCTGTTCGCATAGTTCCCTGCACTTATCAAGGCGAAAGCCTTATATTCTCATTAGTCGAAAAATCCGGCGTTCCGAGTCGACAACGTGAACGGTACCAAAATGAGGTAACATGATGCCACGTCGTGGACGTCATCATCATGTCATCAACCAGGTAGTGTCGTGACGTAATCTGATGGCGCATCACGTGACATCAAATGTGGGCTGACCCCGGAGGTGGAGCAACACTACGTGAGGATGTGGAGGAACAATGCAATCGGCTGAGAACGTCACAGCAGCTTGTCTCGTGAGAGCGTGGCTGTCGCCTGAGCTCTCCTGAGAGTTGCCGACTGTCACTTTCATTTAAGTGCCCCATATTTAGGGCATTATACGAATTGCACATTTTTTGTGTATATTTACCGGTATGATTATCAAGTAAATTTTACGCAACTTCAGTTTAACGCCCATGAGTTGCATTGTTGTATGATATTTCTATTCCTTAATCGAATAAATTAAATTCTTTCATCATTGCTTTAAATTATTGCATTGCGTTCACCATTGACAGGACATGTACACGTCCAATAGAGCATGTGCACGTCCAGACATAGGCGTGCGCAGGGTTGCCCTTCAGGGGGGGGCGAAGGTTGTCTGTCGCAGCGCCCCCCCCTTCCCAATTATGTCAATGTATGGCGCTGACATTGCGCCCTCCCCCCCGAAGTCGCAGCGCCCCCCCCCCTCTTTATATGTCAATGTGCGGGGCTGACCTTGCGCCCCCCTCTTAGATGAAGAGGGGGGGGCGCCCCCCCTGCCCCCCTGTGCGCACGCCTATGCGTCCAGATATAACTGGAAGGCTATAACTGAAGCGCTGTTATGGAGATGAAACGGCGTTTCCGCTTACCCATAGGACTTGGCTGCTGGCCTTGTACTTGTGCAATGGCGGTATCCGGGCAGGCCTCACAGACATCGACGCAGCCGACCGAACCATGCAGATGGATACCTACACGTTCTTCAGACAGATGGAACAGGTGAGCGTTCTGTCATATGTAACAGATAAGGACAGATTAGCGAGGCAATCGCTTGACATGTTAATGAGCAACTTCGTGACATGCACGGTAGAGGTACGCTGCATTACCTGTGAAAACTGATCTCTCGCTTGACTGATGTCAATTCGGGCTTGAGACTTCTAAGCGTTTCCGGGAGTTCCGTTTATTTCTGATCATCCTCTTTTCACAGCAGGCCGATCCGGTGATAAACGCGAAGTGGAAACACCGACGTGGAATGAAATAGCTACATTATTCCGGTCTATATAGCGCACTATAAACGAAACAACTGGCTCATCGAACCTGGACAGGTGAAGAGAGAGGATGCCCTCTTCTGTCCCACGCTGTGGGGATAATGTCGCATCCTGTCGGCATAAGGAAGGTATGCTGCAGTATCGCAGAGCTGCAAGAGGGCGGCAGATACGTAAAGAGCCACTGCGATAGGCGATTGCCACCGCGCTGCTGCAACAGGGAACTGCAGACCGTGCATCTGTGGCCGCGATAAAAAAAGAAAAAGGATAAGAATACGACCGAGGCTTCCCTGTCGAGGGCGATAAACATTTTCCATTTCTAAGTCTAAATATTTATGTTCAGCTGTTGTGTTCTCATTAGAATAGCACAAATTAGTGAGCAAAATTTTAGGCGCTGTTCTCTCTGTAGCGCCATCGATGCTGCTTTCTCAATATGATTTCAATAATTTAATATCAGTTAGCATTAACTGAAAATGATTTCGGTACCGTGGAGCAGTACACTTGTGTTTTCACTGGCCAATACTGTAGAGGGCGCGTAGAAAATAACGGTGTCTCTCGCGAAGCGCTGCGCTGACGGCGCGTCTAGGGCGTTGCCCTTACCAGCAGAGCGTATCGACATGGTGTCAGAAGTGGGATCCGGCCACTAAGACGTCCGATCCCGAGACTTCAAGTTCTGCTGCTCCAATTGGCGCCAGCGTTTCTCTTCGCTCTCCGCCGCCGTTCAACTTCGACAACGCAGGTCAGTGGCCGGCATGGATTCAACAGTTCGAAGACCTTCTCTTTCGCGTCAGGCCTAGCGTCGGCTGACGAAGAAACAAAAGTCCGTACCTTGCTCTACTGCATGGGTCCTCAAGGTCGTGTTTATTTGTCGTCTCTCATGACCATAGGTCGGCAAAAATGTGGAGCTCACTCAGACTGACTCATGAAATATATTTTGCCCTTAGAACTCACTCAGACTTACCAAAATTTTACGCAACTGGACTCACTCGGACTCAGACTCAGTGAAATTTTTCTCGGCCGGACTCACTCGCACTCAAACTCATAAAAATATTACTCTGACTCACTCAATCTCATACTCACGGCTAATCTGAGTCTGAGTGAGGTCGACTCAGAGTCCGTTAGCGTATAATGGCTTTTTTTGACCATGGTGTCAATGCCTTTAACCCAATATCTCACAATTTGGTGCTCTACTTGGCACCTTTTGATCTCGAACCTTCAAATATGAGTTATCAGTGGTTGCAATTCAGTATGGACATTTTTATTGAAAGTGGTGGACTCACACGAGATATTAAATGCGAAGCATTTTCTTAGCAAACCTCTGCGACTTTGAGCGTATCTATCTATCTATCTATCTATCTATCTATCTATCTATCTATCTATCTATCTTCTATCTATCTATCTATCTATCTATCTATCTATCTATCTATCTATCTATCATATCTATCTATCTATCTGTCGTATCTGTCTGTCTGTCTGTCTGTCTGTCTGTCTGCTGTCTGTCTAGTTATCTATCTATATCTATCTCTATCTATCTATCTATCATATCTATCTATCTATCTATTATCTATCTATCTATCTACTATCTATCTATCTATCTGTCTATCTATCTATCTATCTATCTATCTATCTATCTATCTATCTATCTATCTATCTATCTATCTATTCTATCTATTATCTATCTATCTATCTATCTATCTATCTATCTATCATCTATATATCTATCTATCATCTATATATCTATCTATCTATATCTCTATCTATCTATCTATCTGTCTGTCTGTCTGTCTGTCTGTCTGTCTGTCTGTCTGTCTGTCTGTCTGTCTGTCTGTTGTCTGTCTGTCGTCTGTCTGTCTGTCTGTCTGTCTGTCTGTCTATCTATCTATCTATCTATCTATCTATCTAGCGCCTACGACTTTGTGCTCTCCTGGCCGTTTCGTTAATCGGATGTATACCAAATTGGTGTGTCATAACATGGCCTTATTACGAACATAAATGACAGGTCATATCATGAAATCATGACACGCATGTCATGAACAGCATGATTTACATTCCACGGCCTTTGGCTCCCTGGCCGTTCCGTTAATTGTATGTATACCAAAATTGGTGTGTCATAACATGGCCTTATCACGAACATAAATGACAGGTCATATCATTAAATCATGACACACATGTCATGATCAGCATGATTTACATTCCACGGCCTTTGGGCTCTTGCGGCCGTTCCGTTAATTTCATATATACCAAAATTGGTACGGCGTGACAAGAGTTCATGACGAACATAATGACAGGTCCTAACATGCAAATCATGACGCGCATTTCATGTGCAGCATGATTTACATGACATGGTCTCGGAGCGCTCGCGGCCGTTTAAATGAAGGGATACGTACGAAAACTGGTATGACGAGACATTTCTGTATGACGAACATAACTGACACGTGGTAACATGAAAATCATGATATGCATGTCATGTATTACATGATTTACATGCCACGCTCATGGCGCACTCGCGGCCGTTTTCGCTAGATTGATATACACCAAAATTGGTATTGTGCGATGTGACTTTATGAAGAACATGAATAACAGGTGGTAGCATGAAAACCATGACATCCATGACATGTATGTCATGATTTACATTGCCACGCTCATGGTGCATTCGCGTCCGTTTCGCTTGCGTGATATACACCAAAATTGGTGTTACGCGCCACGACTGTATGACGAACGTAAGTGAGACGTGGTAACATAAAAATCATGACATGCAAGTCATGTACGACCTGATTTACATGCCACGCTCATGATGCGCTAGCGGCCGTTTCAGTAGATTGATATACACCAAAATTGGTATTGCGCGATGTGACTGTATGAAGAACATGAAAACAGTTCGTAAGATGAAAACTATGACATGCGTGTATGTATGTCATGATTTAATTGCCACGCTCATGATGCATCGCGGCCGCTCGTTAGCTTGATGTACACCAAAACTGGTATTGCGCGAAGCGACTGTATGACGAAGGTAAATGAGACGTGGGTAACATGGAAATCATGACATGCAGGTTATGTGTCATGATATACATGCCGCGCTCATGGTGCATTCACGGCCGTTTCGCTACCTTGGTATACACCAAATTGGTATTGCACGACGCCACTGTATGACGAACGTAAATGAAAGGTGGTAACATGATAATCATGACATGCATGAAATGTACGACATGATTTACATGCCATGCTCATGGTGCACTCGTGGCCGTTTCGCCTAGATTGATATGCACCAAAATTGGTATTGCGCGAGGTGACTGTATGAAGAACATGAATAACAGGTGGGTAACATGAAAACTATGACATGCATGTCATGTATGGCATGATTTACATGTTCTACTCATGGTGCTCTCGCGGTAATTTCGCTCCTTTGATATACACCAAAATTGGTATTGCGCGATGTGATTGTATGATGAACATAAATGAGAGGTCTTAACATTCGAATCATGTTATGCATGTCATGTACGGTATGATTTACATGCCACTGTCATGGTGCGCTTCCGGACGTTTTGTTAACGTGATATATACCAAATTGGTATGGCATGACACGAGTGCGTGATGAACATAAACGACAGGTCATGCATTTATATACCAGAATATGCGTTTCATTGGCATGGTGTGCACTAGATTGTGCATGCATGCGTGCATGTTAAACATGCGATATATGGTGGACTAGATGCCATGGTATGAATGATTTCATTTGGCTCAAAGACAAACATGGTGATGTATGCAGCTGCCACGCCCGCTTCTTCTTTTATTTTGATGTGTTCGAGTTTGACCAGCAAGGACGGTTATCAACGCTCGACGCTGGCCCCGAAGCAGTGTTCGAGAAGCTTCACGATTTTGGTAGATCGTTTTGTTAAGATTGAGCGCCGCACGCGAATGTTCCAGCTTTGTCGAGAGATAACACCGCCACCAGCGATATTGCTGGAAAGTTTCATAGAGCCTGTATAAAAGCCGACGCGCTTGACCGCTTGTCAGTTGATCGACGGACGACGCCCTATTCGCCGCTATCATGTACAGCGTGTGTTGCTGTATTGCTAGTTCTCATTTTCCGGCCACAAGTTCGGCCAAATAAACAGTTTTCAACCTGCAAACGCCGACTGCTGTCTTCGTCGACGTCACGACCACGTGACATCTGGTGGAGGTGCTGCTTCATGATCCGGACGCCACCGCGGAGCGATGACCCAAGCCCAAGCCGCGACGAGGACGACGGCAGGAAGTCCCGGATCGTCGAACAAGCCGCAGACAGAAGGGACTGCAGCCAGAGCACGGGCTCCTTCCCGAAAAACCCCAGGCAGCCGCAGATCTCAACATCGACCACAGCGACGATGACCGACAACGTGCAGCCTGCGCAATCTTTTTTCGCCAGCCCAAGGAGCCGCCAACCTTCCGCGGATCGTCGTTCGAAGACCCGGAAAGCTGGCTCGAAGCTACGACCGAGTCGCCCTTTTCAATTCCTGGACCAGTGAAGACAAGCTACAGCATGTCTTCTTTCGCCTTGGAGGACGCAGCTAGAACATGGTTCGAGAACCAAGAGCGAACCCTGACAACATGGGACGTTTTTCGCAGCAGGTTCCTGGCAACATTCACCAGCGTTGTCCGCAAGGAGAGGGCCGAGGCTCTGCTCGAAACCCGCGTGCAGGCTGCCAAACGAAAACGTGGCCCTCTTCTCAGAAGAAATGACGAGACTGTTCCGCCACGCAGACCCTGAGATGCCTGAGGAGAAGAAAGTTCGCTTCCTCATGCGAGGAATCAAGCAGGAGCTGTTCGCAGGACTAATCAGAAACCCACCAAGACCATCCAAGAATCCTCACGGAGGCAACAAACAATCGAGAAGACGCTCGAGATGCGCACTCGGCAGTACAATCGCCGCGCATTCCAAGACAGCGCAGGAGCTCATGCCCTCGGCTCGACGACTTGCGCGAAACGATCCGAGCCATCGTGCGAGAGGAGCTGCGCAAGCTCGCACCTTTTGCACAGCCCGAAGTGACGTCGATTGCGGACGTTGTACGCGAGAAATCCAACAATCACTGGGTGTTCCTCACCGGCACCGTCGCAGCTGCAAGCAATGAGCTATGATACTGCAGCCCGACGCAACGCCCCCCCTCCTCGCCCACGTCAAGACGCCGCGCCGCCCCCAGCAGTTCCGCCGCCAGGCAACACCGCCGCCACCACCGACGTCATACCGCACGCCAGGCCGGTCAGCGATACACGCCGAGGAAGACCGACTGTTTGGCGCGCCCCCGACCATCGTCCACTTGCTACCACTGCGGAGAAGCTGGCCACACCTACCGCCGCTGCAGTATCGACGGATGGGACTGCGCGGGTTCGCCATCGACGCGCCGCGTCCACAGCAGGGTGAACGACCACGTGACATCGCCGACTATCTGGCAGGAGCGCAGTGGACCCCCGAGGGCCTTCCCGATCGCCGTCGCCAGGCCGCTACGCCTCTTCCCCAACGCCGCCAGTACACTGGCCCCTTCGGGGCGGTCGCCTAGCCCGTATCCGGAAAACTAAGGGCAGCAACCGATGGAGGTACGGTTGCTGTACGACGAAACATCGAAGATCCTCCGCCGCCGACGACGACACACGACGATACCTTGACGACCCGACGCGAACCAGACAGAGCCCTGACGACAGAAGCCTTGCGGACCGAAGTGGACCCTGACAACGCAACGGGGAAGCAGCGGAACAAACCGACGTAGCCGGACCCGACGCCCACGACCCAACTGCAATGCAAGACTACGCACTAGCGACCTCGACGTCCTTATCGGACGGCCACAACGTCACAGCTCTCGTCGACACCGGAGCCGACTATTCTGTCATCAAGTGGAGCGTTCGCCACGAAGCTGAAGAAAGTTAGGACAGCCTGGGAAGGCCCGAAATCCGGACAGCTGGAGGTCATCTAGTAACACCGGAGGGAATCTGCACAGCGAGGCTCACCATTAACAACCGGATTTATCCCGCGAACTTCGTAGTCCTGCAGCGTTGCTCGAGAGAGGTCATTCTTGGTATGGACTTCTTAAGCCTTCATGGTGCAGGTCATCGATCTGAGATCCAAGTCGATAACACTATCCACAGAAAAAGCACTACCGCCGTACACACCGCCAGAAAAACACGCCTTGAATGTGCTGGAAGACCAGGTCACCATTCCCCCTCGCTCCAGCGTCATCATTTCCGTCGAGAAATCAGCAGACCTGGAAGGCGTCGCGAGGGCGATCAGCACCTGCTTCTGAACCGTCAGATTTGCGTCGCAAGAGGCATAGCCGAGCTGCGCGATGGCAAAGGAAAGGTAGTGCTGACAAACTTCAGCCACGAATATAGGCACGTAAACATTGGTACGACGGTCGCCTACATCGACGAATTCGCGGACGCCAGCAATGCTTTCGCCTTCTCGATGCTACTGAACCTGCTTCGAAGGATCGAGATCCCCAAACAGATTTCGACGTCAACCCGAGTCTCCCGAAGCACAAGCAAGACCAGCTTCAAGCCTGCTCCTGCAATTCAAGGACTGCTTTTCGTCGTCGTCAAGAATTCGACAGACCCCAGTCGCGAAACATCGCATCATAACAGAAGAAGGTGCCCGACCAATCCGACAGAGCCCGTACCGAGTTTCGACGCGAGAACGCGAGGCTGTTAAGAAACAGGTCGACGAAATGCTACGCGACGACATCCAGCCGTCGAAGAGTCCGTGGGCATCCCCGGTGGTGCTAGTGAAGAAGAAGGATGGGACTCTACGTTTTTGCGTCGATTATCGTCGCCTGAACAAAGTCACGAAGAAGGACGTGTATCCCCTTCCCCGGATAGACGACACCCTGGATCGATTACACAACGCAAAGTACTTTTCGTCGATGGACCTCAAGACCGGTTACTGGCAAATAGAAGTCGACAGAGAGACCGAGAAAAGACTGCTTTTATAACACCAGACGGCCTGTTCGAGTTCAAGGTCATGCCCTTTGGTCTTTGCTCGGCACCTGCGACTTTTCAACGGGTTATGGATACAGTACTGGCCGGCTTGAAGTGGCAGACGTGTCTCGTGTACTTGGACGACGTCGTTGTGTTTTCCTCAAACTTCGACGAACACCTTCGGCGCCTTGAAGTTGTACTTCAAGCAATCAAGACCTCCGGACTCACCTTGAAGCCTGAAAAGTGCCGCTTCGCGTACGAGGAGCTCTTGTTCTTGGGTCACGGTGATCAGCAAGGATGGTGTTCGCCCCGGACCCGCGGAAAACAGCTGCCATCGCTGACCTTCCGACGCCCACCGACAAGAAGGCCGTACGCCGTTTTCCCTCGGCTTGTGCGCCTATTAAAGACGTTTCGTCAAGGAATTTTCGCGGATCGCCGAGCCACTGACGCAACTCACGAAGGCTGACGTCGAATTCAGGTGGGAGACGTCGCAAGTTCAAGCATTTCAAGAACTGAAACGACGCCTGCAGACGCCTCCCATACTTGCGCATTTCGACGAATACGCCGATACGGAAATCCACACCGATGCAAGCAGCGTAGGACTCGGCGCCGTCCTTGTGCAAAAGACCGACGGATTCGAAAGGGTCATAAGTTATGCTAGCCGGTCGCTATCAAGGCAGAAATCAACTACTCCACAACAGAAAGGAGTGCCTGGCCATCATCTGGGCTACATCGAAGTTTCGCCCCTACCTCTACGGCCGTCCCTTCAAAGTGTGAGCGACCACCACGCTTGTGTTGGCTAGCTACTGAAGGACCCTTCAGGTCGCCTCGCACGGTGGAGCCTACGACTTCAAGAATTTGACATAACCGTCGTTTACAAGTCCGAAGAAAACACTCCGACGCTGACTGCCTGTCCCGCGCCCCCGTCGACCCACCGCCGCAGGACGACATGGAGGATGACTGCTTCTTGGGAACCATAAGCGCCGAAGACTTCGCCGAACGACAGCGAGCGGACCCAGAACTCAGGGGCCTTGTGGAATACCTCGAGGGCAGGACCACCGTTGTTCCCAAGGTATTCACGCGAGGACTGACGTCGTTTTTTCCTTGCGCAACGGTGTTCTCCTTAAGAAGAACTTCTCGCCGCTTCGAGCCGATTACCCTCTCGTAGTGCCCTCGACATTGCGACCAGAGGTCCTCCAGGCTCTGCATGACGACCCGACGTCTGGACACCTGGGTGTTGCTCGCACGCTCGCAAGAATACAGGAAAAGTACTACTGGCCGCGCCTTGTCGCCGACGTAACTCGCTACGGCAAGACCTGCCGGGACTGTCAGCGACGCAAGACACCGCCGACTAGGCCAGCCGGACTTCTGCAGCCTATCGAGCCACCTCGACGGGCCGTTCCAACAAATTGGCATGGACTTACTGGGGCCGTTCCCGACGTCCAGTACCGGAAACAAATGGATCGTCGTAGCTACCGACTACCTCACCCGCTACGCCGAGACAAGGGCCCTACCCAGAGGCAGTGCCGCCGAGGTAGCGAAGTTCTTCGTTGAGAAACATCCTCCTGCGTCATGGCGCCCCAGAGGTCCTCATCACCGACAGAGTACGGCGTTTACTGCTGACCTAACTCAGGCAATACTGAGATACAGCCAAACAAGCCACCGCCGGACCACCGCGTACCACCCACAGACCAACGGCCTCACCGAGCGGCTAAACAAGACCATCGCGACATGCTGGCCATGTTGTCGACGTCGAACACAAGACGTGGGATGCCATCCTTCCGTATGTGACCTTCGCATACAACACGGCCATGCAAGAAAACGACGCAAATGACGCCGTACAAGCTGGTCTACGGAAGGAGCACGGCAACGACGCTCGACGCAATGCTACCAACCGCCACCGACGAAGACGACCTCGACGTTGCCGCCTATTTGCAACGCGCCGAAGAAGCTCGACAGCTGCCCGCCTGCGCATCAAGAACCAGCAGAGGGTCGACAGCCGTCACTATAATCTTCGACGACGCCACATGGAGTACCAACCCGGGACCGTGTGTGGGTCTGGACGCCGATACGCCGACGTGGCTCAGTGAAAAACTTCTTCGGCGATACTTCGGCCATACAAGGTGCTTCGACGTCACGGCGCTCTTGACTACGAGGTCGTCCCGGATGCATTACGAACTCCCAGCGACGCCGCGCACGACCTGAAGTCGTCCATGTCGTGCGCCTTAAGCCGTTTTTTGCGCGTTAGCGAACCTAGGGACTGTACTTTTTCCTTTGTTATTGTAATTTATTTTGTATGCACTTGTTTTTCCTTTCCATGTTCTGTTGCAAGCATCGGGACGATGCTCTTTCAGAGGGGGGCAATGCCACGCCCGCTTCTTCTTTTATTTTGATGTGTTCGAGTTTGACCAGCAAGGACGGTTATCAACGCTCGACGCTGGCCCCGAAGCAGTGTTCGAGAAGCTTCACGATTTTGGTAGATCGTTTTGTTAAGATTGCGCGCCGCACGCGAATGTTCCAGCTTTGTCGAGAGATAACACCGCCACCAGCGATATTGCTGGAAAGTTCCATAGAGCCTGTATAAAAGCCGACGCGCTTGACCGCTTGTCAGTTGATCGACGGACGACGCCCTGTTCGCCGCTATCATTGTACAGCGTGTATTGCTGTATTGCTAGTTCTCATTTTCCGGCCACAAGTTCGGCCAAATAAACAGTTTCAACCTGCAAACGCCGACTGCTGTCTTCGTCGACGTCACGACCACGTGACATCTTGCTGGCTGCTTCGCATTACATCGATTCCCACAGTGCGTGGGATCTGCCGAATTTTTTTTATCAAGAACTTCCTGTGAAAGACTTCGAGGGGGGGGGGATCAATCTGCCCCCCCCCCTCTTCTACGTAACTCACGCCTGCGATTAATAAATACTGAGCTGGCGTATGAACTCTAGTATGTGTGAGTCGGCGGGACTCTAAACGTGAGCCGACATAAGGCTCATAGTAATGCTGACGTTGCGTAGATAGAGCCATAGGTCGGCAAAGAAGAGTGAAGCTCACTCAGACTGACTCAAGAAATATTTTGCGCTTAGGGCTCACTCGGACTCAGACTCACCAAAACTTCCCTGTACCGGACTCACTCGGACTCAGACTCACTCAATTTTTCTGATCCGGACTCACTCGGACTCAAGGTCACCAAAATATTACTCACCCGGACTCACTCAGACTCAGACTCACAGCCCAGTCTGAGTCAGAGTGAGTCTGAGTGAGTCGACTCATGAGTGAGCTTGCCGACCTATGCTCATGACTGACACGGAAGCTTATGCCTCATACGACGCAGTCAAGGAAAAGTTCAACGGATACTTTGTTCACCCGGTCAGTGAAGCCTACGATCCAGCCGGTTCCACAAACGCAATCAGCTGCCCGGAGAGACTGTAGACGCGTTCTATACAGTGCTCAAAAACATGGCGAAGAAGTGCAATTACCCTCTCACGGTAGAAGATCGTCTCGTGCGCGACGGTTTTGTTGTGGGTCTACTGGATTCCCGCTTGTCGGACCAGCTCTGCCGCGTCTCGAAGCTCACTCTTCAAGATGCGTTGACTCAAGCTCGCCAGCACGAAGACACTGAAAAGGAGAAACAAGCCCGGAGTTCTCAAGCAGATCCTTTCAACATAGACGCTCCTTGAAGAAGCAAGCCAGTGCCCGCATCTCAGACGCGTCTCAAGGCTGCTCTCGTCCAGATAACCAGCATCGCGTCTCCTCGAACGCTTCGTGTGACTACTGTGGTTACGCAGCGCACTCTCGCCAAGATTGCCCGGCGAAGAATGCAACATGCAACTTATGTCACAAGAGAGGACACTTCGCTGCAGTTTGCCGTTCCAGAAGAAGCGCCTCAGTAACATTCAGCTGCTCGCAGTAAACGCCTCCCGCGAACTTGGTCGGTTCGTCTGCGTAGAAGTCAATGGACACGCTCTTCGCTTTAAAGTGGACTCGGGTGCCGATGTCTCTGTAGTCCCCATTACGTTCCAGGGATGCCCAGCTTCGCTTGACGCGTCAGAAGACGAACAACTTCTTGGGCCGGGACGCAACACACTCTGCCTCATCGGTGCGTTTTCCGCAACTTTGACCTGGCGTGCTCGCTCCATACAACAGAAGCTCTACGTGGTGTATCGTATCGGCACACCTCTCCTTAGTTACGAGGCGATTGTTGGTCTCGGAGTCATCCATTTCGTTGACGACGTATCTCAAGACCACAAAATTGCTATGCTTCAATCTGCGCCTCAAGCCGCGGCTCCGCTCCTCTCAGGCTTGGGTACAATGTCTGACGAGTATCACATTCGCATCAAGCCAGGAGCGGTGCCATTCTTCTTGCCCGTACCCAGAAGGATCCCTATACCGCTTTTAGGAGTAGTGAAAAGTGAACTTGACAAGCTAGAGCGAGATGATGTGATTCGACGAGTTGAGAAACTGACGCCGTGGTGCGCCGGACTTGTAGTCGTTCCTAAATCATCCGGTGGCTATCGACTGTGTGTGGACTTAACAAAACTTAACCAAGTGGTACTCCGTGAGCGCCATCTTATGCCAACGGTCGACCAGTGACTGGACAGATTGGACCTGCAACAGTATTCTCCGCGCTGGATGCACAAGCAGGATTCCACCAGGTGCGTCTCTCTGAAAGCTCGCAAGAGTATACAACGTTTATTACTCCGTTCGGACGCTACTGCTACTGCCGCCTGCCCTTTGGAATAACATCTGCTCCGGAAGTTTTCCAGCGTCAGATGTCTCGCATTCTTGAAGGAACCGAAGGATGCGTGAACATGGTTGATGATATTCTGGTGTTCGGCAGAGATAGAGCGGAGCACGACCGGAGCACGACCGCCGTCTTCTGGTTGTTCTTCAGAAACTTCAAGATGGCGGGATCACTTTGAATGCTTCCAAATGCGCCTTTGGTGTTTCAGCAGTCAAATTTCTTGGCTTCATCGTCAGTGCTGATGGCGTGGCACCTGACCCAGACAAGCTAGCTGCCATTTCGGAGTTGCAGCCTCCGACTGACTTGGCTGGAGTTCGACGCTTCCTCGGCATGCTTAACCACATTGGACGCTTCTTGCCGAACCTCTCGATTGTGACTGCATCTATTAGGCTGCTGAACAAGAATACTACTTGGAGCTGGGGACCTGATCAAGCCACCGCCTTTGAGTCGCTGAAGCAAATTGTGACTTCAAGTGTCTGTGTAGCCAGGATAACCCTGAGCTCGCAACAATTGTATCTGCAGACGCTAGCTCTTACGGACTTGGAGCCGTACTTTTGCAAGACCAACCAAATGGTGAAAGACGTGCAGTCGCTTTTTGCATCAAGAGCTCTCACAACTGCAGAGCAGAAATACAGCCAAATCGAAAAGGAAGCTCTGCCTGCTGCGTGGGCGGTCCAAAGATTCGACGAGTTCTTGCGGGGTCTCCAGTTTATCATTGAGACCGATCACCAACCGCTTGTCAAGCTGCTTGGTTCGGCAGACCTCGACGTCATGCCTCCGAGGGTGCAACGTTTTCGGATACGACTTCTTCCGTACCACTCTCCGTCAGGTACATGCGAGGCAAATTCCTGGCCACTGCAGACACGCTGTCCAGGGACCCTCAAGTTTCACCTCCAGTTTCAGCAAAGAACGTGGAACTCTTCGTATCCCAGGTACTGGCGACTCTTCGCTTTACTTTAGCAGTACGTCTTGATAACTTTAAGGTCCAGCAGGCTGTGGATGAAGAATGTGCTAACCTCGTAGAATACTGCACTAAAGGCTGGCCCAGACGTGACCGGTTACCCTTAACATGACTCCTTTTTGGAAACATCGCAGCAACTTCTCTGTCTATGAAGGCTTGTTAATGATGGGTGAACGGCTCGTTGTATCAAATGTTTTGCGCAAGAGCATGCTGGAATTGCATGATGGTCATCAAGGCATCAACCGTTGTTTGGCTTTAGCCAGAAGTTCGCTCTGGTGGCCCGGTATCACTAGCCAACTCAAGACAGCCATATCCAACTGTCACTCTTGTGCTACCACAAGAATCCAGCCAGCTGAGCCTCTAATCTGCACTAAGACTCCCTCATCACCTTGGGAGCAAGTCGCCTTGGATTTATTTCATCTGGATGGTCAAGATTTTTTGCTTGTAGTGGACTACCGCTCTAGATATCTGGAAGTTATTTCACTGCAATCCACGTCGGCTGATGCGGTCATCCTTGCAACTAAAAGCATTTTTGCACGACATGGCATTCCAGATACCGTGATCAGCGACAATGGGCCACAGTTTGCTTGCTCGGCATTTCAGAACTTTGCCGAGGTATATGGATTCCAGACATTACAAGTAGTCCCCGTTATCCGCAATCCAACAGGGAAGTAGAGCGCATGGTCCGCACCATTAAGGACATGTTTAAAAAAGCCAATGATCCATTCTTGGCATTACTCGCTTACCGTAACACACCAGGTATCTGTGGTTATAGTCCAGCTGAGCTCCTGATGGACGCTCCCTTCGGAAGCGTATCCCAGTTCTGAGAAAAAAAAGCTCAGGCCGGACTGGCCGTGGACAAATGGCTTTGCAGACCGGGACAGAGGACAACGACAAGCTCAGGCAAGGAATTTTTATATGCATCACGCTTCAATCTCCGTGCTCTGAAAGAAGGGGAAAAAGTGTGGGTGCTAGACGCCAAAGTGTGGGCTACGGTTCTGAGTCCCGCTCAAAGGCCACGCTCTTATGTGGTCTAGACTCCCAACAGTGTCCTAGTCAGGAATCGTCATCTTGTCCCAAGCGTCAGTTCCCCGTCCACTTTAGGCACTGTACCATCGGCTTCTTCGAGAAATTCATGCAAGACGCCCTCGACCATGCAACAGTCTACGGACTGTGCGAATGTTCATGAACATTCCACTGAACCTCCTGGCCTGGTGTCGGATACTCCAGTCGACGGTGACCGTAGCCAGGATCCTGTAACGGGCCAGTCGGTGACGGACAACGTGCACAATGAAAGTGCACGAGTTCCTGGGCCTCCCGGTGCTCGATATTCACGTTACGGAAGACGTCTGAAAACTCCACGCAGACTGAGGCTCTGACCTTGTGACTTATGTGTGCATGTTATTGTTCTGACTGTGGAGTGTTCTCAAACATAACACATTCATGCTCCGGAAGGAGGGATGTAGAGAGCGCGTAGGAAATAATAACTGACTAGTGGCGCCCTCATGGCTATGTAGGGAGTGGTCGAGAATAAAGTGGGGCTTTTTGGAACGTGGCACGGGCGCGTACGGTGTCTCTCGCGAAGCGCTGCGCTGACGGCGCGTTCTAGCGCGTGGCCTTTACCAGCAGAGTCTCGACAAATACCACGCTATGACGTTGGCTATGACTGTTAGGAGCGTCTTAGTGGGTGACTCCGTGTTTTCGCGACCTCTGGTTCTAGTTCTGTGACGTCATTATGGCGTCATCATGATGTCACTATGGCGTTAGATAAGATGATGTCACGTGACGACGTCATCACACGAAATCATCGCACAGTCAAAGTGCCGGCCCCAGAGGCATTGCAAAACCACGTGAAGTGTAAACAGCATGCAATGCTTCCGATTCTGGAGGCAGTGCAAAACTAGGTGCATGCAGAAAACTTTCGGTGGGCGGAAGGCAAGGACCAATACATCGACCGAGAAGAAGATGGCTCACAGCTAATCGCAAGTCTACCAACACAGTCAGTGCGAGTGCCACTCTGCGACCCCTAAGTCTCGCATTAGCGTCGCTTTACTATTTTTTCACATTTTTGCATTCTATCGCACATTTTGTAAAAAAAGTTCCTTCTTAATACTCGCTGTATTTCACGCCTCAGTTTATGCGAATAATAATGCACAAAATTTTAGACGTCTTGCCTCTGTGATGCAGGGCCAGAAATGTTTTTCAGGGGGGGGGGCGTTCAACCATACTTATGTATGTCGTGCGTGCGTTTGTATGTGCGCGTGTATATATACGCAAGCAAAACTGAAAAACTTCGGGGGGGTGGGGGTTTTGTTGTTGACACTCCATGACGGCTTATTATTGCATCAGAAATGCAGTGATTAGTCCCGGACGGCGGGAACGGAGCAACAACGTTTTATTCACGGATTCGATACACCCAGTTGCCAGACCACAAACATAGTTCAGTTCAGTTCAGACCACAAACGCAGGGGCTTTGTCTCTGTTCCTGATGATGTGCGCCTATGGGTGTGAAGCCAACGGTTCAGTCGTGCAACTAACGTACCACCTGTTTGCCTCTTTAGGCCATCCTTTACTGCTCTTACAGCCATTTCGGCCAGCCCGTTTGACTGCGAGTGGAACGGTGCAGTACGGAAATGGCGTATGCCATTTTGGATCACGAATTCCCTGATCTCTGCACTGCAGAATGATGTGCCGTTATCCGACACGAGGCAGGTGGGCAAACCAAACCGTGCAAAAATGTCTCGCAAGATTTCAATGGTTGCTGCTGATGTTGCTGTCTGTGTGGGTACAGCTTCAATCCACCCAGAGTAGCTATCCACCACAACCAGGATTATTTTGTTCTCAACTGGACCAGCATAATCGATGTGTACTCGAGGCCATGGCTTGTGGTCGGTGGCCATGCAACGGGCTTCTCTGCGTGGCATTGGTACCATCGCCTGACACACTTGACAGGTCTGCAGGAGATGCTCAATGTCGTGGTCAATTCCTGGCCACCATACGAGCATTCTGGCCAGCGCCTTAGTCGTACAGATTCATGTGTGTCCTTTATGCAGTTCCAGCAAAAATGCTTTTCTGGCTGATTCAGGAATCACCTCTCTCCCCCATTAGGATCAGTTCTCCATCCACCGTGAAGGAGTGTCTCTGTTTCTAGTATGGTAGAGCCTCCAGGTGCTGTGGAAGCTGTCCTTTGGGCCACCCTTGCCTGTTACAGCCTAGGAGGAGTTGAAAGAGTGCATCTTTCTTCGTCAGATCTTCAAGCTGTTTCCTAGAAAGTGGTCCTGTGTCACAGACCTGAGCTACGAGTGAGCTATCTTCGGTCGAACCTAGGATTGCTCCCACCTGAAAGTCGTGCATGAGACCCAGTCCCAGAATAACATCACGGCCACAAAGTGCTAGTCCCGAACATTTCACAACGAACAGTTCAGCTGCCATTTGTCGACCTTGGTGCTCAACTGTCATGTTCAGTACTCCACAGACAGGCAACTGTCCCAGGTAGCAGCGAAGTTCTCTTCCATTTTTCCAACTTGGGCCACTGGTTCGCATGAGTGCGGTATGTGTCCTCCGAAATTATGCAAACAGGAGATCAAGTGTCAATTTGCATACGGAGGAGTTCGCCGCCCCAGCTGAGTGTTCTGTAAATCGGCTTCACGACACTGGTTGTCGCTGTGCTAGTGACTGTGAATATGTCGATGACTTGTTCAGCCACTTCCACTTCGTCAGCCACTTCCACAGTCAACGCGTTTGCCTGAAAGTTAGGTTTTCCCTGTTTCTTGCCTCCGAAACAGCTCGCTGCCAAGTGTCCTCGTTTGTGGCACTTGAAACATGTCGAATTTTTGTGCGGACAGTTTGGAGGTTCGTGTGAGCAAGCACCGCAGCGAATACATGGTCGCGGTTTTCGGGCTTCCGAGGTTTGACCTGAGCGACCCTTCTTCACATGCACGGCGTTGACTTCTGCTGGGCCAGGTACCGACGCGTTTGCAGGCAGTCGGTCCGCATTCAGGATTGCGAGTTCCGCTGATGTAGCCACATCCAGGGCCTCTTGCAATGTCAGCGACTTGGGCTTCGCAAGAAGTACACGTTGGACCATCTTTTCGCGCAGGCCGATCACAAATCTGTCCCTGAGGTTGCGCTCTAGAGCCGAATTGAATCCGCAGTTGTCCGCGGTCTTCCGCAACTCCGCTAAGTACTCCGACACTTTTTCGCCTGCATTCTGCACCCTAGTTTGAAATCGAAATGTTTCATAGATTTCCGAAGGCGCCGGACTCAAGTGCTGGGTCAGCAGGGCGATAATGGCGTCGTACGGCTCGTCGCGCGATGTCTTTGGCGCCAGCAGGCTCCTCAAGCGGCCGTACAACTCGGGAGTCAGACATGTGATGAGAATGGAGCGTTTCCGAGACTCATCTGATGTGCCGCTGGCGTCGAAGTACGCTTCCAGCCTTTCCGTGTAGTTTGTCCAAGTTTCCGCAGCACCGTCGAACTGCGGTGGAGGCGAGGTGAATACGGGTGCCGCCATTTTTGACAACGGGTGATTTGTGCCGCTGGTCGCTGTCACGATCCTCGTAGGTTCGTTGGCGTACCTTACAGTTCAGCGGTGATTCCCGTGATCCCGTCTTCGTCGCCACTGTTGTTGACACTCCATGACGGCTTATTATTGCATCAGGAATGCAGTAATTAGTCCCGGACGGCGGGAACGGAGCAACGACGTTTTATTCACGGATTCGTTACACCGAGTTGCCAGACCACAACATAGTTCAGCCAACAGGTTTGAACCCCCACACCCCCCCCCCTGACTACGCCCCTGCTGTGATGCCCTGAGTGCCAGTTTCTCCGTATTGTGTCAATAACATAGATCAATTCGCAGTAATTGAAAATGATCGCGGTAGTTCTCTTATTACTATAGGCTGACCTGGAACAGTGTGTGCACCACTGAAGTGTGCGTTCTCACAAAATAGGAGTTTTGTTTGTTTTTTTAAACAAGAAAGTATTTGCTGATATCACCACGAATTGAAGCACGTCGCGTCGCGGATGTGACGCCAATAAAGGGGTACGTAAGTAGCTCAGAAATAAACTCAGAAAAACGAAACTTTTTTCTACATGTATTTACATTCGGCTCACTCTGGATATTTAGTTTAGCACTTAGAACATTCATTTAGTCATAACGTTTGCGTACGAACTTATCCCGTATGTCTTTTTCTTTGTGTGTGTGTGTGTGTGTGTGTGTGTGTGTGTGTGTGTGCGTGTGTGTGTGCGTGTGTGTGTGTGTGTGTGTGTGTGCGTGTGTGTGTGTGTGTGTGTGTGTGTGTGTGTGTGTGTGTGTGTGTGTGTGTGTGTGTGTGTGTGTGTGTGTGTGTGCGCGCGCACACACGCTTAGGAAGGACCTAAGAATGGGCTTATTGGTGGTGATACATGGTGAAACTTGTGGCGCACAAAAAAGACACGGACCAAGAAAGCGACGACTGGACGATGCGCTTACTTCCAACGAATGTTTTCTGAACAGAGGCGGAACATATACCTTGAACAGTGCGCGCAGGCGCTGAGAGTCCTGGCTGGGCCGACAAAGCAAAACCAAATGCAATGATAACTTCGGGGCAGTAGCAGACTGATTAAAGCACTTGAAAACTATACATAGGCACGTGCGGAGCCACGCCACTGCGTTTTGTTTAAGAATGCAAACTCTTTTTCCGTTAGGTCAATAAATGCTGTGCTGATACAAGAAACTCCCACTTCCGCGATTTCCACTGCCTCAGTAATCTCGTGGGTTGTCTTATTGTTGCTAGTGCCGATGACGATGCAATTATTAAGTGAAAGTTCACAACGACAGGTCCTGCAATGCTTACTAAGTTGACCGGCTGGTATATTCCGAGAACTCTTAAAATGCTCACGAAGTCTGTTATTTAGGCACCTGCCGGTTTGTCCAACATATTTCTTTCCACATGACAGTGGGGAAGAGTACACGGCGCCTTTTCGACGCGAGACGAAAGGGTTTCGATGTTTTGTGACGCATGAAAAGCTGATCTTTTTGTAGCTTGCCTTACAAAGCCTCGAAAGTTTGTTCTGTGCGGAAAAAAACCACCCGTATGATCGCCTTGTTGGCTACCTTCTTGAGACGGTGTGATGTGTTGTGTATATGAGGGATAAAAGAGATGCGTTGCTGGCTGATGTGATCATTGGTATCACCTGAGGATTTGTGCATATTCCGTTTGACTGTCCTTAAAAGTCCTTGAGCTACTGAAGTGATGACATGCTGGGGTAGCCTGCTGTGATCAAACGATTTGTTTGAGCGAGAAAGCTGGCCTCACATGCGTGCGAACAGGATTTACTTAAAGCATTTCTTAGGATGAGTTTGGTGATACCTCGCTTAACGAGCTTGGAATGGCCTGATGAGAAAGGTAGTAGAGGCTTACTACCGCGTGGTTCGTACTGCGAGCAGATGTGTTCAAATATCAACGTGAGCTTTAGTTCAAGAAACCTCAAGGAGTCTTTCTCTGGTGCCTTATGTGTGATTAGCAATCACACATGAAGCTTTGCTAATCACACATGAAGCACCAGAGAAAGACTCCTTGAGGTTCCTTGACCTAAAGCTCACGTTTTCAGCGCCTGTGCGCATTGTTAAGGTATATGTTCCGCCTCTGTTCAATAAACATTCTGTTGGAAGTAAGCGCATCGTCCAGTCGTCGCTTTCTTTGTCCGTATCTTTTTTGTGCGCCAAAAAATTTCACCACGCTTATAGGAAGCTAACTTTTGCGCAGGCATATACCGGAATCTTCAACATTTCTTATCCTGTGCTGAACGCTATCGCCAGCGACGTCGGAGAGAGCGGTAAGTTCCTGCTACTCCATTTGCTAAATGTGCCTCTCTCCAGAGTTCGTCCAGATATTCCTGACAAATATATACTGTTCGCGAAACCAGGCTCCTTCTAGCAGCATGAACCTGATTCAAGGGGGTGTTATATAAGAGCGATAGCTCTGCTCCTCCCGGTACAAATCCAGAAAACGCCTGTGTGAAGGCGTTTGACCTTAAAGTTCAGCCAAAGTCAACGCCTGTAAAAGACCTTCAGCCAAAACTAGTGCGGCGCGCTCGCGAAAAGGAACAGCGGCTCAAGCGTGGCCTCCGCGGATTAGCTCCGGCAACGCGCCGTTGCTACGGCCGCCCCATTCGGCGCGTTTCCATGAGGAGAAGTGTAATTTTGTCAACGCCTTAACAAACTGCGAGGTGGCGAATGTAGCCCAAGAGGCTGGCTACCCAAGTCTCGCTCGTAGCATCCATTCATATTAGAAATATATCTGCGATGCTCGCCGTAACACCGCGTTCCCCGCTTACGCTCGCCCCGTGAGATATCACGGCAGAGGAGAGATGTACGACGCGCGACGTCTCCCTCTAGCCCGGCCGTGGTGTGATTTTTTGTTTCATGCCGGGGTCCACCTAGAATTCACTGACGTGATTTCCGTGACGGAAGTAACGTCAATAAAATGAACACGAACATATGCCAAAGAAAACAACTAGAAGAAAAAGTTCCTGTGTGTGTGAATCGAGCCCACACCTTCTTGGTCCACGAAGATAGGAGCCTGGCGCCAAACCCACTTCGCTACCGGCCCAGGGCGGCGCCAGGGTATATTTACGTTGGAGGGGGGGCACCAACGACAAGGAGTTTCTTCAGGTGGGCAGGGAGGCGGGAAACTTATGCGTTGTGTTTTCACTATATGCTTGCTCTTGGGGGAGGGGCAAAGGAGGGGCAGGCGAAAATTTTGGAGAGCTCCAGCCTCCTCCCCCCCCCGCGTGTCCCCCGCTGGCGCCGCCCCTGCAGCGCACGCGCACGGAGCTGTGCAAACACGTCTTATATCGCTCACATCTGCTCCCTCTCACTGCTCTTTTGGTTGGCATAAGGTCCCTAGACAGGAGCGGTGCTGCCATCCTGGTACGGTGAAACAAACGACTGCATCATGACCATGACCTCCGAGATGGCGGGCGCGCGGCGTTTTCTCTCCGGCCGTCCCAATCGCCGCGCTCCCGAGCAAAACGAACGTGTTCGCCTCGCGCGCCCGGCTACCGCGAGAGGGAACATTCACCAGACGGCCGGAGTGGGCGGGTAGAACAAAATGATATTTTGGGAGAATGACAACGGGGCGTATGACAACGTTAATCAGGAAATTTTGTGGGATATATTGAAAGAAATGGGCATAGGTGACGACTGTATACAGCTTTTGAAGGAAATATACCGAGAAAATACAGTTTGTATAGAATGGGAAGGAATAAGTAGCAAGGACAGCGTTGAAATTAGCAAGGGGCTGAGACAGGGATGTCCTCTGTCCCCGCTGTTATTCATGCTGTACATGGTGAGGATGGAAAAAGCGCTAGAAGGTAGCAACATTGGATTTAATTTGTCACACAAACAGGTCGGCACGATGGTTGAGCAGAAGCTTCCAGATCTATTTTATGCTGATGATATTGTCTTATTTGCGGACAGTCAAGATGATACAGCGACTGGCAGATATGTGCGGAATGGAATGTGAGGCTCTAGGACTAGGATTTAGTGCAACAAAATGTGGATTGATGGTATTCAATGATCACGAAGACCATGCGGTCTTAATACAGGGCCGAAAAATACCGAGGGTAAGCGAGTACAAGTACCTCGGAGTATGGGTAAATGAGGGGGATAGATATATGGAGGTACAAGAGAAAGCATCGGTAGCAAAGGGAAAGAGGAATGCTGCAATTATGAAGCACAGAGATTTATGGGGATACAATAGGTACGAGGTACTTCGAGGGCTGTGGAAGGGTGTGATGGTCCCGGGGCTTGCATTTGGGAACTCAGTGGTGTGCATGAAGTCAGAGGTACACTCAGGAATGGATGTAAATCAAAGGACGGTGGGCCGCCTCGCGTTGGGCGCTCACGGGAAGACGACAAATGAGGCTGTAAAGGGTGATATGGGATGGACAGGCTTTGAAGTGAAGGAAGCTCAGAGCAAAATGAGATTCGAGAGAGGCTGAGGAAAATGAAGAGTAGATGGGCAGAGAAGGTTTTCAGGTATTTGTATAGAAAAAGCGTCGACACGCAGTGGAGAAAAAGAACTAGGAGGCTCACCAGTAAATATACGGCTAGCAGTGCGGACGATATGGCAACAAGGAGCATTAAGCGGAAGGTCAGAGAGGCGGAGAGGACTTATTGGATGACAGCGATGGAAAAGAAGCCGGCTCTGAGTAACTACCGAAAGGGAAAAAACGAAATAAGAAGGGAAAGGTTTTATGATAATTCAAGGGGAAGCGCTTTACTGTTTGAAGCAAGGTCGAGCTGCCTTAGAACGCGTAGTTATAAAGCGAGATTCAGTAACGAAGAACAACAATGTGCATGCTGCTGGGGAACTAAGGAAACGATGGAACATGTACTGATTGAATGTGGCGATATTCACCCAGGTATATGTGTGGGCACGAGTCTACATGACACCTTGGGTTTTAGGGACAACAATGGAAAGCTGAACACGTCCGCGATAGAAATAAGAGACGGTTAGAGTATTGGTGGCCGAAAAGTAGAGATAAAGTACAAAAAGTCACAGTTTCGCCGCAACGGCGAAGCAATGAATGCGATAGCAATAAATTGTAATGTAACGCGAAGAACGGAAAGCAGCTCGAAATTGCCAGCGCGTCGCTCGAGCCAAAAGGACGCACGAAAAGAAGGCACACAGGACGAGCGCGAACTAATGCGTCACAGCTCGACACTTGAAGCGCACTGCTGAAACATAAAGCAGGACGCACGAAACGAACGAACAGGTACACACAAGGCGAGTTGTTACTTATTTCTGTTTGAACAGCGTGCTCCTTTCGCAAACGCGGCCGCTGCAGCGAGCGAAGCGAATCACCCCACCGGCCGCCCCCTTCTTTCCTCGAGATAAGCGCACGAAAGCGACCACGCCCTGTAGAGCGAAGAGCAACGGCGTTCGTCGGAGCGGGGCGACGATCTTTAAAGCGCGCCACACGCGCGCACGTCGCGCCATCTATGTGGCCACTAAGAAAGCATGCTGAATTACATGGTGTATAAATAGCTCGCCGTTAGCAGGCTGAAAGACTGTGCTGTCGTGGCCTAACGTCTAACGCGGCGGGCTGCAAAGCGAGAGGTCGCCCGTTCGATTTCGCGCGTCGGAAAGAATTTCTGAATTATTTTTCTTTATGGCTTTTCTATATGTATACATACTTATACATATACGGTGAATGACGGCGACGGGGACGGACATTTTCCAGCCGAGACTGTCCATATAATTGCTATCGCAATAAAAATAAATAATGGGGGAAAAATAAGGTCATTCTGCCTTAAGAGGCAGAGAGATGGACCGTGAATTTATATTTTTTGGTATAATAACATAGATTTAATCAATGTAGATAAGGTATTAGGCCAACATGAAACAAGGAATTTTTTTTTTGAGCCTGGTGGCAGACATATGTCACCGCTCCGTTATAAAGGGGGCGCTCATAGCATCCATCCATCCATCCGGAGAGAAACACGCCGCGGAGACCGCGGCAGAAAGCACAGCGCACGGGATTTCAGCGTGCGCATGGTTTTTTTTCCGCGTGCGAGCAAGAATCACCGCCAGAATCTTCTGGCTGCACTGAAGGCAAGTATTTATTTTCTGTTACTGCATTTATTTTGGTCCAATTTACGAAGAAAAGCAGGGCAACTGCTGAATTCTTCTGATATAGATCATTGTAAAGAGGTATCAATTCGTGTGTGGCAGTATTACTTTTGTTTTCATTACGGTCCGTCTCACTATTTTGCCAGCGTCCGTAGTGTGCCCGAATCACTGGAGCGCCATATTGAACGCGTTTTGTTGAAGGAAGCGCGACGCCTTCTGTGACGCTATTGAATCAGCTTCCCCAGCCACGGAACGCGCACGCGCGTATCGCAACGCCACCCACGCAGTGTCCGGACTTCTGCGACGCCATTCATTTTCCCCGGTAAACCCAGACTTGCGCGCGGATTTCCTGCTTTTGAGACACAGTCGAGTCTGAACGCCTGAATTCTCTACTTCCGAGACACGGTCGAGTCCGATCCGTTGCAGAGGCATCGCAATTATAAGTGCTCTAATATGGGCGGCGCAAATCTACAGAAAAAAAAAAAAAAACCCTTGAGAATATATATGCCCCAGCATTGACTTTGCCTTTCGTACACCTTGACCCGACATTTCCAAATGAGCGCGAGGTTTATAAAAGCGCAAAACCATTTTTTTTTTCTCGCCACATGCAGTGCCAACAGCGCGGCAGCCTTTTCGATATTTGGTAAAAGCGCCGCGGTGCGGAACACGCTCTCTCCGTGCGATTGGGACGGCCGGAGGGAAACACGCCGCGCGCCCGCCATCTCGGAGGCGAGATTCGCTCGCTGGATTTCAAGCAAGACGGACGTGCCGGCCGCGATGTCCTGGATTACTCCTCGTACCTCTCGCTGACCGGCGCCCCGTGACGGACTCCTCGCCCGCTATGCCGTGCGCCGCTCATCGTCGGGACCTTCTCCGTTTCGTCGGTGTTGTGCAATGTGCCTCTAGCTGTGTTTCGCGGACCCGTCCCTGAACTCCCGTGACCGTTTCCCAATCTTTCCTGTCCTCTTTTCTCTTCGTTGGATGGATGTGCTCCTCTCACTTTTCTCTCTATTTTCCTACTATTCTTTTATTCCTTACCCCCCACCCCTATAAGGCACTGCGCCGTGTCGCCTATAGGCAGACAGAAATTAGGTGCCTTTTTCCTTTCCTGAATAATCACAGAAGAATCTCGGAGGCCATGTCATGACCATGGCCTATGAGATTCGGAACGCCAAATCTCGAATGCTATGTGATTACCATAAGCGTGCACAGGGTTCCTCATTAGGGGGGGCGAAGGTTCATCGCAGCGCCCCCCCCCCCACCCTAAAAAGTCCATGTATGGGGCAGATTTTGCGCCCCCCCCCTCTTAGATGACTATAAGGGTCAATGTACGCGGCAGATTTTGCGCGCCCCCTCTTAGATGATTAGGGGGGGGCGGCCGCCCCCCCTGCCCCCCCTCTGCGCACGCCTATGGTGATTACACTAACGAACGACGCCAGAAGAGCGTTTCGGTAGTCTTAGCGCAGCGGAAGCTATCGGTGGAACGCCGTGTACGCGGTGCTTTGATTCGGTGACGACGCAGTTACGTGCTTTGCATGTTGTAGTATTAGCGTGTGGCGCCTTGTCGCCTGCGTAGTGCAGCTTCCACATGCACCAGCGGGAAGCGGAACGCCTGCGCGCGTTCACGGCTCAAGCTATGAACTCTGCCTTTCGCGTCCCTGAAGCTGAGCGTGTTGGAACCAAGAGGCTGTCATAAATATGGTCGTACCTTCGCCGAAGCAACCTACCAGCAGGACGCCGCTCGCCAACACGACGCCGCTCGAGAAATACGAAATACGGCTGTTGGCCATGGTCACCAACCTTAGTCGTCGGGATGTAGATGTGCCACCAGGCGTCAACGTGGGTGCGTGCATACCAAACGGTGACATACCGGCCAGGTACCCATTGCAATGTGCAAGTCCTTCTAGACGTACATAAACCATCAACTGTTCGTTTAAAGGCACATTTCGCTTTCGTGTTATACGAATTGCTAAGGCAGAGGATTAAATACATTTCGTTAACTCTTTAACATGCCACGTGATGGCGACCTTAGCCTAAGTTCTGCGTCGAATCAGCGATGCTCTGCTGACTGTCACACCGCTTTCCCTGCTTACGCCATAGAGTTTCTTAAAATTACCTAAAGAGAAAACTGGCGCTGCGAGCTGTTGTACGCAGGAGAATGCTGGGATATGTGCACTTCGGACTTGGCTCGGATTGGCACCGTTCACGAAGAGCCCGTATACCTCGAATAGAGTGTACTGGAATATTTAGTACACTCTACCCAAAAAGGTTTAAAAAAATTGCCGGAGTGGCGATTATTGCGCAAAAGTGAAGCCGTGCCCACCAAAAGATGGTGGCTGCGCCCGCCATCTTAGTAGGGGCACGATAAACCATCGTTTGGCGAAGGAAGCGAGCGGTTTCATTACAGCCTGACGTGTTTCATATGCCAACTTTTACGGGCCAGATACTCCTCCAAGTGTGTCTTTGTGTTACTAGTTTTCCTAAATAAGCCTCAAAGTCATGGCAAATTTTATTGGAGATCAATCGCCGAGACTCCTCTCTACGGGTTACTTTTGTCGGCAGCAACGATCTTTTATTTTATAATTAACGTAGTATTTACACTAACAGATCAAAGCCATTTGATCTCTAAGTAGGCACCACCAGAAAAGAGCATGTCTGATTTTTTTTTTATACCTCCTTGACTCTACCTCGAAGACGCGTCTGGCTTCAACGCGTTCCTTGCGTCAAAATGGTTGATTTCGTACTGAAGGAGCACGCAGTAAGCTATTTCTTTTTTATCATTGCCGGGAAACAAGCTTTATTTAACTTTAAAGACTTCTGCGTTGATGTACAATTTTACGAAGCGAAAAATGTAACAAACGGCCGCTAAACTAGGAAGGCAGACGACCAAGCCAGCGTTCACTCTGCGACTGCCTGTCGCCTGTTTCTTTCTTTCGTTGTTGGTTATGCCGTGCAGGTGGGTGGACTTCTATTCTAGAATACGCGAGGATAAGATCCGTTTATAAAATCTTTGTTTTAGAGAAGCTTTATTTGCGCAGTCGTATCCGCTTGTTAGCCGAAGATTCGCTCAACACCAGCCTCGCAGGCACGTATACCGTCAATCCCATCGCGGCAACGGCTCCCTTTAAGAATTTCGCAGAGACGGTGGCGCCAGATTTCCCTCTAGATATTGTTGTGGGAAACTCTATGGCTTACGCCCTCCGCGTGTGTATGGAGCGGCCTGAGCCACTGAGCGACGGCGCGTTGCGGAAGCTAATCGCGGAGACCACAGCTCAAGCGAGTCTTTCATACCGTCACCACCAGAGGCACTGGCTGCATCCAAGTTCACTGCGTGTTCCCGCCGAGCAGCGTCGGTGTGTTGTTTGTAGTGCAAAATGTTGGCTGGGAGACATTCTTTCTGAAAGACCCACACCTTTGCAGCTTCGTGCTGAGCAATCGGGTGGACGGTACTTACGGAACATTCTTCCACGTATTGCGGGCTTCCGCAAATCTGCTTTGCCACTTGCTCAGAGTTCGATTTGCTCAACGGTGAACATCGGCAACTTCGTTCCGTGTGAGCTGCAAAGCGGGACATGTGATTCTTTTCAACGCAGACATCATGGCGGCCAAGGTCCTAGCTCGGTACAAGCAGAAAGAGAACGCAACGCCCTACCCCTTGTTCACTCCAGTGGACAACGCCTTCTACTGTAAGTGAGATTAGCAATGGCCTCAGATTTTGCGGGTGTGTATCGGACTTGGTTAGTTAACGTCTATTTAGCCTGGAACGGGTAACAAATTGCTCCGCACTTAGATGCGCCGAGGGTCTGAATCGCGAGCATTTCTTAACAGCGTAAGTACATGAATCCTTGAACAAAATATACTTATGTAAGCTATTTTAATTATTTTATTGCGGTATAGCAATTAAATGGACACTCCAGGCGCATTCACACTGTTACCGCGAGGTTCCGTATCTCCCCGCGCGTCGTATATGTTCTGTGTGCGAGTGAAAGCGTACGGGGGCAGCCGACGATTGCGGCTCAAGCGGAGACGAAACGCACTGCCCGTCTTCCGTCGCGCGAAAATCTCATGCGGGGCCAGGAGGGGGTGAGGGTGTGGAGGGCAGGGGGGTGGCTGCGCAGAACTGCGCATGCTGTGTTCGGGCCGAGTCGCGCGCGCCATATCTTGATAGGGATTGGCGAATTCTCTGTTCTCTCTGTACGCGCTGCCTTCTCACCGCTCAGGTAGCGTCGATAGACAAAACGAAGACGTTTCGCGCACAGCAGCGGCCGGGTTTCCTTCACGACCGCGTTTACCCCCATTTATATTTATCGCTGGTTTCTTATCGCTGATTTCTCAGAACTTTATCTCTGGTTTCAGAACAAGGATTGCTGGTTTCTGCAGAACTTTATCTATCGTAATTTTTTTTTTCCAGATTATGACAAGATGGTGACTGCGCTGGTAAGGTCACGCTATTTTTATTAAATCACTTATCCTTACCAGCTCATTTATTTTATCTAGTGACTGCAGTACACCGAGTTAAAAGGGACTCAATGGAGAAAGAGTGTTTCATCTACATAGGTGTTTAACATGCTAACAATAAAATGCTGTCTTCTTTGAAAAGCACATAGAGTTGTTGATATATTAGCGGAGTGCACAAGAAACGGTAACTGCGATCTGCTACAATTTTGGCAAGTTAGTTTTGCAGAAGGCATGTGAGTAAGCGTGAGTGCTCGCCCGTAAATTTTGCGTAGTCTCCGTGTTCGAAATAACGCTTAAGGTTGTTTCATCAGTTATATATAACTGATTAAATAATGAAGATATACCTTGTCGC